>NC_079451.1:18696342-18959825 GCF_903798145.1 Danio aesculapii | reverse complement strand
ATATATATATGTATGTTTATATGAAAAAGTTACACAGACAGGCAAATGCACTGAACATTCTTACATAAAGCAGTGTGTTAACTTATTCATTAGTTAAAATCAATTCAAAGTTAAATACTCATTCAAATAATCAAATAATCATATTTAATAAAAATAATGAGAAACAAGATGATGAGAAAAGAATAAACGTTGATTCATGCTGAGTTGATTCTATATATATATATATATATATATATATATATATATATATATATATATATATATATATATATATATATATATATATATATATATATACACACACATAGAGGTCATTATCACTATAAAGTGCCTTTGAGACGTCAGAATAAAAAAAAAAGATTTTTTAATTAAACACACAGCTGTTGTAATAATTAGACTTTAGGCTGTAATAAATGAATGTTGGTAGAGCTCTGACCCTTTTTATAAAAAAAACTGCAAGTAGACAAACAGTAAATGAACCTCAAATTGTGACAACCCTGTCATGGACAAATTTAAATTAGTACAATTATGTCTTCACTGCAGTGTGATTGTAAAATGTATATTTTCAGGATGGTAACGTGTCCCTTTACCAGCCCAACTTTACAGATTATTTATAATAATGAAATAATGGACGAAACATTTATTTCCCTATAAAATATGCAATCGTTGCACGTTCTTTTCCAAATAAAACCCAAGATCTAAAATACTTTGCCAAACTTTCAAACAATATTAACTGGCCCGTATTGGCTAATTAGGAAATCACTCAAGATGTTTTGCTGAGGTTATAAATAATTTGTTTATTTTCATAAAAGACGGTGGAAAACAAGATGACAGGGTGGACAAAGGCTTTATTTAGTGAACTAAGTATGCAGGAACATCCGAAAAACAACAGGTACAACAAGATTAAAGGGTTAATATAAAAGCCTTGTAAAAGGTTTTAAGAATTCAATTTCTGTTTTCACTACTTACTCCACCTTGCCGCCTCTTCTGTTATCAATTAGGTTTTATAAATATGCAAATGAATGGGATGTTCTTTGTACATAGTTTGAAAGCTATAGTTTTGATTTCTGATATGTTTTATATTTCTATTTGACTATGACAGGGTGGACATTGTAAGCTTGACAACATTCAATTTCAAACACAATATGAGGAAAAATAGGAAACATAAATGTGGATAGTCACTGTGTGTCAAAGCAGATGTTTTACCCTCCTCTGAAGGAAAGGGAAAAATGGGCATGGGGATGCCAATGAGTACAACACCCTGTCTTAAAGGGGCATTTACCACATCATAACAGGTTGGACAGCAATTTCAAGGACACGTGCAAAATGATTAATAATGTTATGAAAACAAAATAGTTATTAAAATTACGCTGTTTTTTTGTTGTTGTTAAATAACTTGTTAGAGACAATAATAATATTTAAAAATCTTTTTCATTTGAGCTAATCGACCTACATTTTGTACTCACTGAAGTTGGCTGAGCGGTGTGCCATGGCAAAATCACATCCATTCAATGAAAGAACATGGACGGAATGACAAAAACATATTTCAAAACACTTAAAGGGTCATTCTTGGCATTCAGTAATATTTCAGTCCCCCATATTTTTGAAAGTGTTTGTTGAAAAAAATTACATTTTAAAAGCATTTTCATTGATTTACTTTGTACATTATAATGAATCAAAAAAGATTTTTTTTTTCAGAATTTCAACTAGTTATTTGTGTTCTTTTCTGGTGATAAATGAAAATAAAATAAAAAATAAGATTTTTATAAAAAAACAGGCTACAAACTTATGTTCCTTAATATAAACTCAACCCTGTAACACCAACAATTCTCCACCTATAGCAATTTAGACTCCACTCTTATGACATCACAGACACTGACATCATTCAGCTCTTTTTAATAGCATGGCGCAAAAGAGAGCAAGATATATTTTAATTTATTCACTTTTGTGATGTTTATTATAGTTAGGAAGGGTACGGTCAAGCTTAACAATTCAACCCCGTAACGTAAAACTAAGATGGAATATGATTGTTTTTAATTTTTTTTATTTCCAAACATTTTAACATATTGTTGTTTAATTGCTGCCATGTTGGCCTTCGTTTTTTAAACCACATGAGGAGCAGAGTTCATTTTGTTTTAAAAACTTAACCCCTTCAAACTCAACCCTGTTACACACATTGTTTTGGGGTTGTAAACTTGTAACAGGATTGAGATATTCACCTAATTAATCAAGTTATCACATTTCAGTAAATATATACTTACTATAACTTTTTTTTGTCACTGATAGAATATTTGAATATTTCACTTAAACTTTTATTTTAAACATAAACAATTTTATGTTAGACATGGGACCCGTATCAGCAGCAGATTTTATATTGTTTTATCGTGAGTTGTGAAAAATTAGCTTTACATGAAAAGCTAATAAAATCAGAACATGTAAAGTAAAAAAAAAACTTAAATTATGTAAATAGTTTGTTTATCTCTATGTCATGTGACAATTACCCAACTTTAGAGAGGGGGTCATTAAGGGCATAATTCATATTAATGTTATAGATAAAGAAGGTTAAGCTATCCAAAGGTTTAGGAATCCCTGGTTGAATCCCCTGGCGGTCTTCTGCTGCTGTAGCTCATCCGCCTCAAGGATGGACGTGTTGAGCGTTCAGAGATGCTCTTCTGCAGACCTCGGTTGTAATGAGTATTTGAGTTACTGTTGTCTTTCTATCAGCTCCAACCAGTCTGGCCATTCTCCTCTGACATCAACAAGGCATTTGCTCACTGGATATATTCTCTTTTTTCGAACCATTCTCTGTAAACCCCAGAGATGGTTGTGCATGAAAATCCCAGGAGATCAGCAGTTTCTGAAATACTCAGACCAGCGCATCTGGCTATATAATTTACATTTTTTATTATTTTTATTATTACTAAGAATTTTCAATAACAATTTCATTAAAAAGAACTTTTTCTGCTGCAGTTTTTATTTATGTTCCAGAAAATAATGTTTTAATCATGATTTACCTGTTGCTCCTGTTTACTGTAGGTTCTGTTCAGCTATATATTTGGTAACATAGGCCTTTATCAGCATTTTTAATGGTTACCAACGGTCCAGTTACCTTCAGCAGTTTGCTTTTTTGAATTTTGACTAATTTGGTTTAATGAAGTTTAATTTAATCTCAGTGTGATTAATGCCTTTGCTAAATGTTTTACTAAAACAAATAAAAGTGTTTTGATTAAGTCTTAGATGTATTTTCAGATTAATTAAAACAAATTAAAATTGAAATGTCCCCTCAACCCTGTTATGGTCTTCAACCCTGTCACTGTATACTCAACCCTGTGAAATAATATTTTTTGGACAATAAAATAAGGAAAACAATTAAATATAGGTAAAATTTTGAGGCCTAACATTTTAAATATGTGGCTTGGGTAAGACATTTAAATTTAAAACATTTTTTATGAAAAATTAAGAGACCACAAAATGCATAAATTGTATAATTTAACTTAAATCACATATAAATTTAAAATGTATCAAAAATGTTATATTTTAGCCATCAAACTGATTTGAGGGACATATGAGCTATAGGTAAATGTTGGTTTTATAGCAAAAGCTTTTTAGAATACTATTATTAACAACTCAGGGCAAATATGATTTTTTGAAAGTTTAAATTGTGCCTAATTATGTAGGCTATTTAAAAATATAAATCAATACACTTTTAAAAATGAGCTTGCTCAAGCTGAAATACTACTGTATGCCAAGAATAACCCATACGCAAACGCGCACTCGCCTGCTGCATGCATATATGGGTGAAGCTGGGCCAGAGAAAGGGCAGTGACATGACTCGAAGCTTGAAGTCACAGCTCGAGCAGTTGAGCTATTAAGGCTGGCTCTAGCAGGAGTCGGGTAGAAGGAAGTGGGCAGTGAAGACTCCTGCTAGAGGGTGAGCTTGGGGGTGCCAGCATAATGCATGACATGGGTCCGAATACATGTGTGTATGTGGGCGCATATCTACATCACTAGTATATACATGTGTGACGGCCGAACGTGCACCTGAACTCGTCTGCTGCATGCATATACGAGTGAAGCTGGGCTGGGGAAAGGGCTCCCCTTTGAGGGGCGTGATTCGAAGCTTGAAGTCACAGCTCGGGCATTTGAGCTATCAAGGCTGGTTCTAGCGGGAGTCGGTGGGCAGTAAAGACTCCTGCTAGAGGTGAAGTTAGAGGTGCCAGCATAATGTATGACGTGCATCTGGATACATATGTGCAGACGCGTGTCTACATCACTCGCATATACATGCGTGTAAGCGCAAACATGCACTCGCTTGCCGCATGCATATTCGAATGTAGTTGGGCCGGGAAAGGGGCATTGACGTGACTTAAATCTTGAAGTCACAGCTCAGGTAAGATGAGCTATCAAAGGCTGGCTCTGACAGGAGTCGGGGAGGGGAGGATGGTATGGGAGGCTGGGTGGCGGGGTTGGTAAACTGAAGAGTTATGATAGCAAGATTCAGAGAAGGAAAGAAGAAGGAGTATAGGCTATGTTATGCCGATGTCCTAAAAGCCAATAGCTGGGAAGCCCCGCTCTAGGCGAATTTGACTCTTCTATGTAGAATAATGTTTTCATCTGGAAAGTGTCTTTAGGGCTGCCTTGAAGTGGCTTTAGTTGAGGCTAATGTAGGTCAGCTTCTGCCATGATCTCTGAAATGAGGAAACAAGAAAGAATCAGAAATGAATTTTTTTACAACATGGTACATGTACAACAGGCATAATGAATTGTTTTAGCTGATATCTATGTGAGGCGCCTTAATAAGGGCATGGGCAACTGTAAAGGGAGGGGCCTTTTGTTATTCATGGTATGATAGCTTCATTGACGCAGTGTACAAGGATGTAGAGGTGGGAATTCGTCCCTTCGCGGTATGGCAGCTGGCTGGAGAGCTGAGGATGTGAGGTGTGACTTGCCTGGTGGTCCTGGAAGTACCTCTTGAAGACAGATTAGGTGAAATGCTAGTGGAGTGGAGTTTAAACCCCTTTAAAGATATAGAATTTTGTTTAAAATGCAAATGTATCTAATACAGAGTCAATGGATGAAACGTTACCCTGTTTGTCAGAAATGTCCTCTTCCTATCCATTGCAGTCAAGTGGGAAGTTTGTTTCTTTGCCGTTTTCACATCCAAACGACTTGCCAAAAATCTTTTCAGAGGTTAAAAGGCTATCAGATGTGGCAGAGTTTTTATTTATTTATTTATTTATTTATTTATTTATGTGTTTAATAATAGTAATAATAATAATTATTATTTTTTTATATAGTTTTATTTATTTATTTTTAATATTGACTGCCAACATCAAACCCTGAACCTAAAAAAACAATGTCACCACTTAGTAGAAACTGTGTGAATAGAATGTTTGTTATGGGCTTTACTTTAATCCATGACTAAATAACCTTACGTTTGGAATCTTAACATGATTTAAAAAAAATCACGAGCATCTCTGGGCCAATTCATTCACAAAGTCTTTTGGAGTCCATTCGTAACTGAGGGCAGGACCATCACAAATTTTGGGAGCTCATTGGATGGTGGCACTTCTCCTTTCAGCTATTGGCTCAATGGAGTGTCAATCAAAAATGCAAAAGGTTGGCGGCCATTTTGTTGACCGAAATTCACTAGTGTTTATGTTTGAAGGCTATTCTAGTAAAAGCACTCCAGCGACTAGTTTGGATGATAACAAAGCATTTCAAGGATGTTCATCAACGAATAAAGATGCTGTGGACTAAAGTTTAACGGATTGGATTGCCTGGATCCTTGCAGTCAAATTACAAGCTGTTAGAATGTTATGGATCTGTGGACAGGCAGGAGGCTTGAGAGGTGAGTTTTTTCCGTTGAAATCATTCTATTCACAAGTCTCTTCCTTCAAAAAGATTTATAAAAAGTTTAGTTTTTGTTGGAGTGTAGTTATTTTTACGAGGCTTCCCCTGTAAGCATGCCATGTTTGTTACCTCAGGTGCACCGCAAAGAGAGCGGTGAGAGTTCGGCTTCATTGCAGTGGTTTAGATCGCAGGCGTCTTGGGAGGTTAGGAAGAGTTCGTGGACAGTGATCGAGTTTTTGGATTAATCTTGCTGGAGAATTGGGTTGAAGTCACAGCGGATGCATTGTGTGAGGCAGTTTGGAGTGGAAGGTTTTGATGTTGTTGTTGTTAAAGTTATAGTTGGAGATTGTTGTTTTTGAAGTAGTTGTCCCCAGGGGGTATTCTAAAAAGCAGGTTATGTGACATACCCGGGTATGTTTAAGAGTAAGTAGGTGGATAACCTCAGCTTTTTGGTTCCAAAAACGGAGGTAACTTTTGAGGTATGTTAACTAACCTTAGGAACTTACTCTCTGAAAATAACCTGCTCCGGAGCAGGTTATGTTCCAGAGTTTGTCTGTTTCAGAGAGTTTACTGAGCATTGCATGCCCTTTTGATGAGAATTGTGATGGACATAGAAGCACAGATATACAACTGTTTTCATTGTCAGAGGGTTATAAGTGCATAGTTCTTTTCATAACCAAGTGAATATTTAAAAGAGCGTTGTCGTTTTTCAAAAGAACCATTAATGTATTTAAAACCTTTTCAAATCAAACGTGACAAACCCTAGTCTGCGCGAATGGGTAACACCGCTCAGTGGAGCTCTTTGTTTTTGCGTCAGGGCATTTTAGGCTACTGTACAATGTGGCATGGCAATAGCATGTAGAACCACCTGTACAGTATGCCTGGCTCTAAACTGTTTTTTTTTACACTTTTGTACAGTTCTTTGGCCATAAACCACTGTGTATCATTACATGAACTATTCAGATCATGGCAATAGCATAGTGGACAGTGCGCCATTAAAGAGGAACGGTGTGCGCAGCAGAGTGAGTTCAAATCTTACTTGGAGATCTTGTGTTTTTCTTTCTTTCTCTCTCTGCACTCCTCACATTTTCTGTAGCTTATATAATATTATAAGTAGCAGCTTTGTCTTTTGTCGGAAAAATATATCCATATTTTAAGATGTAGTCGTTCATAAATTCACATTGCACACACACATGATAATTTTTTTTAATATAATTTTTTTTCAAGGTTTCCAAATGCTTTTGGGTGCATTAATTGCAGTCTCTTTCAAAGCTCCAGAAATCTGTCCATATAAATGTGCAGGTAATTGATTTTCTGTCCTTAATCTTTTGGTGTTTCAACTATTAAACTCATTACTGCTTCCAATAACTAGCTTATATGTGATGACCCCACCACATCACTATGTTGGGGCTAAATGGCTTCATTATGACATACATTTCAACAGGATACATTTGATTTACACAATGTTTTTTTTTTTTTTTTTTTTTCACTATTTTTGTGTTATACACTTGAATCATTACTGGGCACCACATTTGTTACTTGCTGGAGGACACAGGATACCTTTTTCTGCCTTATATGATGACACTCTGCAGCATGACCCAGAGGAAACCTCAGTGACCCAAGCAGACCAAAGAGATGGAACAGTGCTAAGAAATATGATTTGTCAAAAAAAAAATTTCATCTTAAAGTGATGCTCAAGTGACTTTGTCTTTGAAGATGGATCGTGCACAGCTACTTTAGAATTATAATAAATAAATAAAAGATTGTTTTGTGATACAATAGTAAAATTTAATATGGAAAAGTGCAGACAAATTCTTACACCGTTTGTTAGTTGAGGCAGATGGAACTTTATCTGCATGCAGAACAAAAAGCATAAAAAGAACCTAAAGCTTCCTGGCAAAAAATCCCTTACAACTGTGACAGATTGTGTGGTTTAGGGGCAATTACTTCAACCACTGATAGGTCTTTATTAAAGGACAGAGCAGCTCCTCAGAGTTATTTGGGGGCCCACAGCAGTTAGACAGGCCTCAGCCTCCTTTCTATTAGCTACATGACAGAAATAATATTCAATTGTGTTTAATACATAGCTCAAGTAATCAAATATTACCTTTTAAGAGAATGTTTCTATGTTTAATTTTGACTTTGAACAGAGCTCTTCTAACTCCAGAAGGATTACAATTTATAAGCCTTATATACACTAGTCAATACACATTAGTATTGTGGCCTTAAGAAATAATGGTAGCAAAATTAATTGCATGAATGGTTACACAACATACTCAAAAATGATGTTCAAAATACTTTTAATTTTTGATTTCTATAACATTTTTATATATGATATTTTATAGTACTATTTGCAACCCAGTTGCCAAATATTATTTGGCAACATGGGGTGGAAAGTGATGTCACATGGTCAAAAAAAAACTTAACATATCAGACACTAAACCAGCACAAACGTTCATTTGTGTGGCACAAATCAGCACAAACGTAACATTCAAGACTTCACACTTAGCTGATGATTGATTATAAAGCTTGTTTGGCATGTTGTCCCGGGACAGACTCAGTCAAAGTTAATTCAGTGTGCGTGGTTATTAGTTTCTGTGTACAAGCTCGGCACTTGAAACTAGCACACAGTTGGCTGTAAAACTGTACAAAGACACAAATGATTTTGTACTCTCTGCTTGGTCTGTGTCAAAGTCGTACATGTACGACTGAATGGTGATCCTCTCACTCCAGCTTTTTCTCTGTCTGCCTGTCAGACTCTGTTGCAAACGCAGAGCGGGTGAGCTCATGACCCCACCCCCTTGTTTACCCCCGAAACTAATTTACATGTGAAGCAACACACCCATAAATGAGAAGCAACACACCCTGGGATGAGAAGTAATTCTTTGTGAGTTAACATTCTTAATGTAATAATTCTTTTACTAGTTATTACTTCATACTATTTCAGTTGTGTTCAGAACTGCGAAATGTGTTTGTTTGAAGCATGTTAATGAGGAAAAAATATCTTTAATTTATTGATGGAAATATTTTTGCACTGTCACTTGTATGTTATAAAATAAAGTTGGATTGAGGGGGGCAGGGTATGTGTATATGACACTTGTATCAAAATTTTAAATGGTCATTCTTAGCCTGCCAAGACTGAACTCTGTTGTCTGTTATTTCTAGCTTTAGTAATTTTCGTGGATAGTTTTCAACTGACTCTCTGCCTTAGAAATATTATATCTAACCTAGTTCTCTGAATTGTTTGAGAACTAGGACACTGCTTTTGTTTAAACTCCCTTCGAGACTTATTGCTTCTGCTTATGCTCTGAGGCCTGAAGGAGCCGTCTCTAAGTTTTCATGCAGCTCTGTTGGGTTCTCTGTTCCCTCTCTGTTCCCTCTGTTCCCAATTTTCAAAACTCTAGACACAAAATTCACAACCATTGCCAAAATTGTATGTTTTTGCAAAACTCTTAACTCTTATTTCAAATGCTTGGATACAATACACACAAGTCAAAGATACTTTGTTCATTGAACTAAGATCACCTATTCAATATAATACAATTAAACATCAAATTGATCCCATTTCAAAATGCAACTCAAACTTTACATTTGAAATAAATGCGTATTCATTTACTTAACATGACATTATTATCAACTGATACAAGCACTCAAAATGATAAATAACTGTTGCATTACTCTCGATGCATGAAAACTGGTGTACAATATTACATGTTTATATGGTGAAAGTTTTAGGATAGCTCAAATGACATCAGTTATTCATCCTTATACCATATTTATGGTTTCTTTGTTCCATCCACCACTTTTACAGACAATGTTTTCATTTTTGACATTACTGTATGTAAGAAATCACAGCAGACCAATGTCAGGCATGGGTTCACATTGACAGAAGGTTCTTTCCAAGAGTTCTGAGTAATGAAAACACCACTGTGATGTAGAGGAGAACATGTAACCAAATCAACAAGACCAGACTGATGGAATCACAGATCCCAAAATAGAAATCTCATATATAGAAATATATGCAAATTACATATATGACATAATAGTTCATATGAATTTTACATATATAAAATATGTATTTTATGTCAAAATACGTCTTTTTTCAACTATTAGAATTACAAATATGTATATGTGACGTAAATATATTATCTATTATGTTATATATTTTCCTCCTACAAATATATTACCTATAATTTTTATGTGTCCATATGGCTGTATATCAGCTTTCTATTTGGGGATGTGCAGTGAGAAAAAAATGACAGTAAACATACATTATGATGGAATTAATAAAACTAGTTCAGTGTATCCACTGTACTGTTCCCTCTACACTTATGTAGAAACCATAATGAAACCTGTATCATATATTTTAAACAACAATTTTTAATGATTGTTAAAGATTGTTTATTGAAACAATGTGCATCTTGTGTGCTGTTGATTTAAAGTTGTGTTCCTGTAGTATTTGTATGATAAAAGGATTATGTGAAACAATGATCCTGTAAATGCAAGGCTTCTTTAAGGAAATGAACGCAGCATGCAGAGTTTTGAACACTGGAGAGTCTGTGTTAAAAGTAGTGACTGTTTAGAGTTTTGTGTCTAGAGTTTTGAAAATTCACACCAGGGTTCTGAAATTTGTGGCAAAAGAATTGAAAAAACTGTAATATTAGGTTATTTAGGTCATGATGTCAGGTGACCAAAATCTGATGTCTAGCCAGCATCTAAGGACAATTTTATTATGACCTCCAATAATGACATCAAATTATGTTGATATTTTAATTAGATTTTAGGTTGTGTTAGAAAATTGACCAAAATCCAATGTCTGATAGATGTCATAGTGGTAACGGCCACACAACGTCAAGGTGTAACATGATAGACATTGATATTTGGTTGATTTTAGGTTGAACATTGGATATTAATGTCAGACTGACGTTGCGTTCTGACGTCAACCTGATTTTCATTTCCAAACAAAATCCAACGTCCCCGCGACATTGGGGTACAATGTCAATATGACGTCATGTTGACGTCCTGTGACTGCAGGGTTCTGTCAAAAAACCTGTAGCTCAATCAGATGATAACATCAAAATTCCCCCAGTAATTCCCAGGTGTCTGAAGCTGAGAGAATGTCCCTCTCAGGAAATCCTGGATTATCCAGGAACAAATGAGAACAACCCTAATTTTGCCAAATAGAATTTTATAAAATAACAAAGCAAAAGAGAGCAATATGTCTTTCTCAAATGTGTTTTTTTTATTTATTGAAATTGTTGGTTTGAAACATCAAAACAACCTTTGAATAGTATAACAGTGTTCTTTGATCATCAAACATTTGTCAGACAATTGTCACTGCATGTAGGCAAGCACCCTTTTCTGACTATATTCAAGAATGTATTGACTGATCTACAGCTGTTATACTATGTGTAAATGTGTAAGTTTCTTCTATATTACTAAACAATCCAACACTGGTGGGAAATCCCAAGCAGGTTAGAGAAACTGAAAGCAGATAGTTTCAAAAAACTTGTGTCTCTAACTATCAACTCATTCATTTTAGAATGGTTACCCGCATGAACGGATGCACTACTTGATTTATTAATATAATCAAAGTGTATATATACAGTCAGAATGGTTTGCCCCCCTTTGGATTTTTTTTTTCTTTTTTAAATATTTCCCAAATTATGCTTAACAGAGCAAGGAAATTTTCACAGTATGTCTGATAATATTTCTTCTTCTAGAGAAAGTCTTATTTGTTTTATTTTGGCCAGAATAAAAGCAGTTTTTTAAAAAACACCATTTCAAGGACAAAATTATTAGCCCTTTAAGCTATGTATTTTTTGATAGTCTACAGAAAAAAACATCATTATACAATAACTTGCCTAATTACCCTAACCTGCCTAGTTAACCTAATAACCTAGTTAAGCCTTTAAATGTCACTTTAAGCTGTATAGAAGTGTCTTGAAAAATATCTAGTCAAAAAAGATTTACTGTCATCATGGCAAAGATAAGATAAATCAGTTATTAGAAATTAGTTATTAAAACTATTACGTTTAGAAATGTGTTGAAAAAATCTGCTCTGTTAAGCAGAAATTGGGGGGAAAAAATAAACAGGGGGGCTAATAAATCAGGGGGGCTAATAATTCTGACTTCAACTGAATATAAATGTGGTCTATAGTCTACCGGTAACTTCTGTAGGTTTCTGTAGGTGGCATGACGTCTGAGGCTGGCTACTCCTAACTCCGTTAATTCAGTTGCCCTAGTCAGTTAGCTATACAACAGATACCGCACTTGAAAACATTGTTCATGTATTGTATTTTAAGCCGTTGTCCATAAAACACTGATAAAAGTATTTGTCTATCATTAACTTTCTTTGAATCTTGAAAATATCTTTTGAGGGGTTTATTTTCACATGTGCAAACAACAGCAGTCTAAACAAGAACATTGTTGCATCATTCTACTGACAGCGGTTCTGTAAATAACAATTTATATGAACACAATTTTCACTAAACAACAAGAAAGAAATGACATAAAGAAAAATCGTGCCAGTCATTTCAACTTAAAATGATGGCATATAACAGCCTAAGTTTTTTTACATATAGATTATCAGTAGACCCACACGGAATCTGTGCGTGCGAAATCCACAGATTTTTAACCCATCATTGAGTCTATTTATTTAGTTATGTAAATGTTTGTAAATTTATATTTATTCAGTTTTTAAATTAATTTCAGTAAAATTATTGACTAAAATGAAAATGTTCATATGATTTATTTACAATATAGTTTGTAAAGTAAAATTTTTTGTCCTTTAGTACACTCTCAGAAATAAAGGTATGCGAGCTGTCACTGGGGTGGTATCTTTATAAAAGGTACAAATTTGCACCTAAAAGGTCCATATTAATACCTTAATGGTACATTTTAGTTCCTAAAAAGTACAAAAGTGTTCCTCTAGGTACTAATATATACTTTTGAGGTACCAATATGGATCCTTCAAGTACAAACGTGTACCTTTATTTCTAAGAGTGTAGATATTTAACTTATAAGATACTTGCTTTTATTACCAAATAAGTGGACCTAATTGGATTTGCATTGTAAACATTAGGCTACATACAATTTAAAAAGGTAGTACTTTTTTATTTCAAATATTCAGTTTTTAGTTATGAAACTCCCAAAATCATTCTGCATAAATCCGCAGATTTATTTTTACTAAATTCTCTGCAGAAATAGCAAAATATTTCTGCAGATTCTGTCTGGCCCTAGTTAGCCTATTAGTCACAGTTCACTCCTGAAAAAGGAGCCATTTGCCTACACATAATCCCGAAAGTGAAAGCAAACAATTCACATGGGCTCTGCTAAATTTAGCATAATGACAGACGCTTTCAGCTGGGAATTACGAACTGTCCAAAATGTTTACATCAGTGGTATGGTGTATATATATATATATATATATATATATATATATATATATATATATATATATATATATATATATATAGTATTTATTAAAAAGTATTGAACTACAACATACAGTATATGTACCAAAAGATTGTAAACACAATGTCACGACAACATCTTCCTTCGTGGAATATTATACAGAGTGTGACAAGTTGCAGCAGGCTCTAGCATGCCAGGCAAGCTCCGCCCACTGTGTAGGCTATGTGACGTTCTTGTGGGGATTTTTTGTGTGATGCAATAAGAAAAAGTTTTAAAACAACTCATCAGAATTCTGGAGCCACTCTGAGAGCAAGTTCATAAACAAGAGGCATATAAATGTTAGAAAGTTTCTCATTTTTACCTGTTAGTGATTCAACTGATTATTAACAAGGTAAGAATATCTATCTATCTATCTATCTATCTATCTATCTATCTATCTATCTATCTATCTATCTATCTATCTATCTATCTGTCTGTCTGTCTGTCTGTCTGTCTGTCTGTCTGTCTGTCTGTCTGTCTGTCTGTCTGTCTGTCTGTCTGTCTGTCTGTCTGTCTGTCTGTCTGTCTGTCTGTCTGTCTGTCTGTCTGTCTATCTATCATATTTTTTTAACTGAGACGTGGAGTTGTTTTATTTTTAAACAGATAATATCAGTTTTTTATAATCTGTTTTTGCTTATAAAACAGTCTTAAAATTGCCTTTTTAAAATAAAAACAAAACAAACTGTACAACCAATATGATGTTAACAAACATAATTAATGATTGCCTATCTTTAATATTTTGTTATATTACACACTTTATTACTCTTTACACTATTTTATTAATCCCAAAAGAAATTCAACAACCAATACATAAAATACATAAACGTATACTGATAAGTAATAATAATTCTTGAAGCTATTAAAAAAGTCAAAATATTTAAACACAGTTCAAGCAATACAGGGTATTTGCATTATAGTGACATTTTCAATTTCACAGTGATGGGTTGCAGCTGGAAGGGCATCTGCTGCATAAAACATATGCTGGATAAGTTGGCTGTGCATTTCGCTGTGCCAACCCCAGATTAATAAAGGCACTAAGCCAAAAAGAAAATTTCAAATTTTCAAACCAATCTTAATATAAATGCCAATGCATCATCATAAATTGGTTGTTGTTAGAAGAGATAAAGCTACAGCCAAATGTTAACAAGATTTTTAAAATATCTTATTTATTAAATTACCCATTAATAGTATTTTATTAACATCTACCCCAACCCTAAACTCAACCCTCACAGTAACATAAGAACAGTAATTATATTAAGTATTATTCATATTATTGATTAAATTACCAATTCAATTGAATTTAATTAAGCATACCCCTAATCTTAACCTTCACAGTAATGTAAAAACAGTAATTATTGTTGTCCATACGGTAATTTTATTGTTGTAATTATATAAATACTATTGTCAACGTCCAGCTGCAGATGTCTCCCCTCTACACTTTACCTATTCTCTTCCCAGAGTGTTTGTGAGATGCTAGCAGAATCCCAGTCCAGCATGATGTCAGAGGAACAGATCACAATTAAAGCAAACCATGTAACAAATGAGGTAGGTGTTTCACATGATACTGTAAGGATGTTTTTTAAGGTTCTGTAAAAATCCCAGTTCATACAAAAGCAGTGTAGGTCTTTTTTCTAAACTCTAGATAAATGACCTACCTTTTAACCTTCTGTTTAAATATTGCACGGTCTGTTGTCACATTAACTACATGTTATTTCTCAGGCCATTTCTATACAAAATATTTCAAAATCAAAGATATCAGCATCAGGACTCAACAAATAATACATTACTTTTTATATTAGAGTCCGACTAGCTGTATTTATGTTTCAGTCTCTTGAAAGCACTAGACGAATAGCTCAAATGACAGAAAAGGTAAGAAATCTTTTTTTTAAATTTCAAGTTTAAACAGTGATACATGGTGCACTGAAACATGGTAAACACATAATGTTAAATATTATTTGACATGCAAAAAGTGCTTAACTTTATAAATTTGGCCATTTTCAGTGTTTGAACATTGGAGCCGAAACAATAACTATGTTGGATGAGCAGGGAGGTGGGTCTTTTATTTCACTACACTGAATTCCAGATCTCTATTTCAGTATCCCACAAAATTGAGGCCCTAAATAATTTACACTTACAGTGTTTATGAATGTAGTTCACTGCACAGTATCTAGCAATGGAAATTGTGCATTAAAAATAAATGTACACAGTAGAAAATGCTGGGTTCCGCATAATCAAATTAAAAATCTAAATTTGTGTTAGAAAAACAAGAAGGAATTAACCCTTTGCTACAAAAAACACTTCTAATGCACAATATGGGTCTTAAATGACTTGTATTCATTTACTATGTTGTTTTCTTCTTTCTTGGGCATTTTTTGTTTTATCTGTTGAAAGCAATTTATTTCAGCATTATATATTCACTGATCCATAAATGTCATATCCATGAATATTCAACATATATTTTTTTTCAGTCTGTAAACTACTAAGCTTTTTTAAATAAAAAATATATATATAATTGAAAGCATAAATTAGTCAAAACAATAAACATTTTTATGTATTTTTAGACTACAGAATTAGGAAAGCATTATTGTAAGATTTCTCAAGCATAACAAATAAAAATTTCCAATTATCTTATTATTTTTTATACCTGTATAAATGAATTACATATTTTTGAGGGGAATTCAACACATTTAAGAAGACAACAATGTGATTCAAATAAAAATATATATATTCAAAGGGATCCTACAATTATTTTTAGATATTACTTTTCATGCAAGTAGAAATGCAAAAACTTTACTAAAAATAAGTATTTGTGAGAGTTTAAAGCAAGATATTTTATCAAAACCTGTGATTGTAAATAACAAAATGCATTTAATTTAAAGAATCTGCAAAAAAAAATGCTCAGCCATAATTGCAATACCATAGGAAATTAATGCGGGTCATTTTAGACATATGGTGTGCATTAAAAAGGTAGTGACACAAAAATGATTTTTATTCAAAAAGTAAAAAAGAAAAAAAAAACAACAACACAAGGCTTTGTGCAGATGAAAAATAAGTTTATCGCAGAATTCCTGGAATATTAAGTGATTAAGTTAAAATCTTGCAAAGATATGGAAAAAATAAACTTTGTCGCGTCACTTTAGACCCATGAAGTGCATCAAAGGGTTAAGTTATTTATTTATACAAATTTAAGTGGATTTAGCATAAAACAATTAAGTTTCCCCCCAAAACTTTCAAGAATTTGTTTCAGCTACTTTTAGTAGTAGTAGTTTCATTAATTTGAACTAACGTGCAAACATAATTTATTTGAGTGTAAAAAGTAAAAGTAAAATCTGTGCAATGGGGCAGTTCGGAGTGAAATTGAAAAATCTCCCCACAAAACAACAACACAATAATAACAGCATTTTTATCATTATTTTTACTACTATTTACATTTTGGAGTGGGTTCAAATTCAAATTGATCATGCAGTTTGAAGGTTGGAAAAAAACTGTGAGTGAACTTCATTCATCAATATACTATTGACTGCATATTTATCCTATTTCTCTTCGCATCTCAGAAAAACTACATAATGTGAAAATGGAATTGGGACATATAAACCAGGACATAAAAGAGGCTCAAGCAAACTTGAATAAACTGTCCAGCTGGACATGGAAGAGGTAGGTCACGTCAATCAGTCTGTAAACTACTAAGCTATCCAGTTCTTCTAAATTAAAATATATATATAATTGAAAGCATAAAATAACAATTAGTCGAAACAATAAACACGTTTTAGACATCTTTATATTTATTTGTAGACTACAGAATTAGGAAAGCATTATTGCAAGATTTCTCAAGCATAATAAATGAAAATTTCCAATTCTCTTAAGATTTTTTATAGCTGTATAAATGAATTATATTATTTCTTGGGGAATTCAACACATTTAAGAAGACAACAATGTGATTTAAAAAAATAAAAAAAATAAAAATAAATAAATATATATATATATATATATATATTCATAGGGGTCCTACATTAATTTAGATATTACTATTTATGCGTGTAATAGTTTGTTAATATTCTTTATATTACTGAAGTTGGCAGTTTACCATAACATCTATAAAATCACTCCAAAATTAAAAATGACTATTGTATAGTTCAAAAACACTATAGTATTTACTATAACATAATAGATTATTTCTTTCATATGGGTTGATGTATTTCTTTGGCTCTGTACAGCTTCTGTTCCAGACTGAAGCCCACCAAGAGAGAAAGTAGATCTAAGCAAGCAAGCAAACCGAAAGAAAGCAGGCAGAATGTGGCATCGCGCCACCCAGCTGCTGTCCAAAAGGGACAGGCTGTTTCTGCTGAGTCAACAGCCCCCTCCGGCCCCTATATCAGGTGAGCTTTCTGTTATGTACTTCCACAAGCTATTTATATATTATACCCGTTATACCCAGCTAATAAATGTGTAAAGGCCCTAGCTGTAAAATTCAATTCAAATTATTTTTCTTTAAGAATAACAAATGATCAACGGGAAAATGAGATGGAAGACAATCTGACCAAGCTGGGCCGCAACATTGAGATTATAAAGGGCCAAACACTGGAAATAAACAAGATGCTCGACGAACAGAATGAAACCATTCAGGACATCCAGAATGATGTAACGTGTTTCACTATCTGCACTACAGTAAAAACTTTTGCCTTTTAATTGCCAAATATAGACAGTATACATTTTGTTAACTTTACTTGAAGGGTTCATAAAACTATTACAGTTTTTTTAAAATTGGTTTGGTGCATCATTAATAGTGCACTTTTTTTTCTCAAACATTTCCGCATATTTTTAACTGTGGTAGAACAATACACAATCACAAAATATCCTCTTCATTACACAAAATAAGTGTTTCATCTAAATAAATGTTACATTTACAGCTAACTGCTTTCATAAACCTTACACAATCAAACCTTTGATTTGCATCTCTTATCATTCACTTTAATACATTTGTCAGTTAAACGTTTTTTTAATGGTCCGTTTAATGAATTTTAGCTTACTTTTCATCTATATGCCAACTAATTCTCATTAGATTATAATTAGACTGCTAGGGTTGGGGTTAGTGTAGATTGACATGTACTTGTAAAGTTTCTTATAGTCAGTTAAATGTCTGTTAAAGGTGCATATCAACAGATATTAAGCAGACAGTCTCTTAATATTCAAATGGACCATCAAAATAAAGTGTTACCCATTTGTATGTCTTTTAATTCAACTGATCTTAATTTCTAATCAATTAATCATTTATTATGTTCATATATTTTCAACTTGTCTGATCATTTGTAAGTTACAAATTGCTGCAGGAGCTTTCAGAAAGACCAGTTACTAATTATTTTCACCTGATGATCACAATTATTTATGTATAAATAGCTTGCAAAGTAAAATGAAAATTATATTATGATACAGTAAATACAGTAAAATACAGTAAATACATTTCTTTGCTTGTGTATGTAAATGACTCAATGTTTTCACATATAGAAATCTGATAAACGGAAACATGCAAATTACGTATATGACACACAAGTTCATATTTAGATTTCACATGTATAAAATCTAAATATATGTGTTCTTTGATCACATATTCAAGTTGTATGAACTTTTAAACAAAAAATTTAGCTTTTGTCAGTTTGCTGTCGGGCTGTGTATGCAGTTTTACAGCACAGTAATATTACAGTTTTTCTCAGTGGCTTTGGTGCATTTCTCACAACACTATTTAAATTTGCACAACAGTTAATGCATTTCTCTAAACAATTAGTCATTTGTGCAAATCATAGTAGCAGTTTCTTATTCCTTCCAACAAATTGCAAATGCTTTTTGGACATGTATCAACTGCTTTCATACAACTCTCTGCTGTTTATAACATTATCATTTGCTTATGTCATGTCAGTCAAAATTAACTAAACTTGTGAATGCTGAATAGTCATTCCATATAAAACTAATAGTCCTCATTTTATTACTTGAGTCTTTACATACAAAAATGTTGAACTAGGTGTCAAAATCTGTCAAGCAGATTTTCAAAAAAAAATTTTTAATCTTTTTTTTCCCTGAAAATGTCTTCTAATTTGAACAATTTGATGAATGATTTACAGATCTACGTATATTGTAGGTTCAGTTCCAATATGTACTGCAATATTGTTTACAGTTGTGCACAGCTCTACCCAAAGAGAGTTTATATTTGTTGTAAATAAGGGTGTATTTATTCTTTTGCTCAATGCTGCGAATAAATTAGAATTGCAAAGAGCAAATGCAGTAAAAATGTGAAACATACAGTATCTTGTACCCAGATACCTCACTAAATGCAGTGATGTCTAACTTTACTGTAGTTTTCAATTGGCTGTGCAAATAGTATATAGAGCTGTCTTGAGCAATTTCAGGAGCATGTACAGAGTAAACTGTCATAATGAAAACATGACAAAGCCATTTGACTACCTTGTTCATAAACAATGGTGTCAGGACTTTTCATCTTGATGACACTGACACTTTCATTGACATCAATATTTGCTTTTAAGGAATGAGCTCTCCATTTTGAGCAAGTGACACACTTTTGCAGGTTATCAACTAGGTTTTGCAGTTTGTACTAATTGTTTAGAGAAATGCATTAACTGTTGTGCAAAAGTAAATAGTGTTGTGAGAAATGCACCAAAGTGACTGAGAAAAACTGTAGTTCAGCACAAACAGCAATTTGAAATCTGTATCTTGTATTGTTTGCTACTGAATGAACTGATTGTTAAAAGTACTAAGTTGAAAAAAGATCTTACTGTTTTGTTTTGGTGATTTAAGCAAATGTTCGCAATATATATTACAATGATCTTGCGTTCTCAAACTGAAATATGTGCAAATGCAATGAAATCATGACATCAGATTTGAAAGAATGACTAGTGATGTTACAAGTGTGATCAGTGTACACTTTACTTATGAAAATAGTACCAAACCAATTTAAAAAACTGTACTGGTGGAAATGGTAATGCAACTCAGTCAATCAACTGTGATCAGATAAAGAAAATGTGTTAAAACCAGGTGAAAACAGATTTAAGACTTTTATGTTTTTTTTTTGTTTGTTTGTTTGTTTTACCAGGTCGACAAAGCTAATGATGATGTTGCTACTGCGAATAAACAGGCCAAGAAATGTTAAGTGAAACACATCTCAACATCCAATCACCTTACTTTCTTTTTCTTGTTAAATTATTTGTGTCTCTTAGATGCACAGTGTGAAAAAAGTAAAGAATAAACTGTAAATCTCTAAAAGTCTAATGCTGTTCCATTGTGTCAAACTTGCATTGCTTGTATATTCAGATAATTCCCTATATTTTACAGTTATGTAGTGCTTTTCTGGACACTCAAAGTGCTTTACACATTTTATGAGGAGAAATATCCACCACCAGTGTGCAGCATTCACATGGATGATGTGACGGCAGTTATATTGCACCAGACCGCACACCACAGAGAGTCGGTACCTCAGTTTAACATCTCATCTAAGCACTCAATGAGCAGTATAGTGTCCCCTTTACTATATTGGGGCGTTAAGACCCCCAAAGATCACAGGTTGAGTGCCCCCTATTGGCCTCACTAATACCACTTCCGGCAGCAACCTAGCTTTCCCATCTGTTCTCCCATCCAGGTATTACCCGAGAGCAGCACTTCTTAGTTTCAGTGGGCGACCATGTGAGAGTTGCAGAGAGTTAGCTGCCAGAATAGTTCGAATGATGAGTACAATCCTCTCTCTTGGTATACATACAAAATATGAAAACAATGAATATTTTATGTCCATTTAGGCTTGGATTATTTTGTGGGAGAAGAAAGATACAGCTAGGTTGAATATCTGTTAACAGTTACTGAATTTGAAACAGGAAACTACTAGGAAGATTGAACAAACGGCAACATAAGTCAGACTCAAACTTGTTATACCAACATAACCATCATGTCTTGGCACGTAGGATAGCCACAGCACCATATATATAAAGTAATGTGGTGGAAAATAATTGTTATACATTGTAATGAAAGTGTCTATAAAATATGACAGATTATATGTAAATGAAAAAAATAAAAAAAGACTGGCATAAAATTTCTTTTTTTTCATTTTTAATAAACGCAGTAGCCACAAAAATCATAACAATAAATCATTTACCTCATGCTGTACTTTTTGTTTTGTTTCTTCAAATGACCAGCAGAGGTTGCTGTTATTTTCTGAAATCTGAACACAAGAAGTATTTCCTAAGGAGGCCTAAAAACATCATATTCTCATTCGTTTGTTTACTTCTCTAAGAGTTTTCACAGAACTAAACCATTTCAGTTAAGCAATGTGTGTCATTTGTGCTCTCAAAAAGGTGAAAAATTCAATTATATTATAATTCAATTATAATATATATATATTATATTTACCAAAAAGGTAAATTCAATTATATTGAATTTAAGCTGATATGTCAATACACTCTCTCTCTCTCTCTCTCTTTTTTCCCCTTCGCTCTTACATACAATAACCACAGCATATGGGCAATCCTAAAATGTACTTCCTCTGAAGTTGAACTGTACTTGTATTATCTGACTCAATCATGAATTCTAGCACCTGTTCTCATCACTTGTGTTTTTCTCATCACTCAAGGGTTTTTTCTAGTTACGCTCTTTATTGGTCTTATTTGGCCTACCACATTCATTTCTGTGGCTGAGAACAGCGAAGCTCACTTCTGCCTTTACAGTTTGGCCAAGTCATTTGACATACTTAAGCCAATTCTGAAACCGCATTCATTCCAATGAAATTCACTATAAAATGCACCTAATGCAAATACTTTACAGTTTTATTTTTTTACAACATTCACTTTGCATATTTACTTCACAAATACAGCATTCACACTTTTAACAGTCTTAAACAGTATTTAGAGCCCCAGGACATCAATCAATAACTCAATTGTTTAGACATCAGCCTTTTTTAGTAACAGGCAAAAAAACATGAGAATATCAAGCGTTTCAAAGCATTTAGGCATGTAGACATGGGCAAGACGATCTGCTGCATTTCAAACTGAGCATCAGAATAGGGAAGAAAGGTGATTTAAGTGACTTTGAACGTGGCATGGTTGTTGGTGCCAGACAGGCTGGTCTGAGTATTTCAGAAACTGCTGATCTACTTGGATTTTCACACACAACCATCTCTAGGATTTATAGAGAATTGTCAGAAAAAGAGAAAATATCCAGTGAGCGGCTGTTCTGTGGGCACAAATGCCTTGTTGATGTCAGAGGTCAGAGGAGAATGGCCAGACTGGTTCCAGCTGATACTGAGACTGTTACAACCGAGGTATGCAGAAGAGCATCTCTGAACGCACAACACGTCAAACCCTAGGCGGATTGGCTACAGCAGCAGAAGACCACACCGGGTGCCACTCCTGTCTGCTAAGAACAGGAAACTGAGGCTACAATTCGCACAGGCTCACCATAATTCGACAATAGAAGATTGGAAAAATATCCTGGTCTGATGAGTCTCTGTTTCTGTTGTGACATTCAGATGTTAGAATTTGGTTTCAACAACATGAAAGCATGGATCCATCCTGCCTTGTATCAATGGTTCCGACTGGTGGTGGTGGTATAATCAGAATCAGAATCAGTTTTATTGCCAAGTGTGCTTCACACACACAAGGAATTTGTTTTGGCTACAGAAGCTTCCAGTGTACATAAATTGACAAGTGACAACACAAAATGAATCTGAAAAAATAAGATAATAATAATAAAAAATGATGAACATTAAACAGATGCGGTTAGTGAAGAAACTTGTTTTATGTACAGATTGTTATATATATACAGGTTATAAGGTGCTGTGTACAAGTGCGAATGTAGAGAGTATTGCATTGTATATTGATATAAGGTGCTGTGTACAAGTGCGTATGAGAAAATATTGCACATATTTATTGCACAGTAGGGGAATATTTAACTGTTCATAAGGTAGACAGCCTGAGGAAAGAAACTTTTCCTGTGTCTGGCTGTTTTTGTGCTCGGTGCTCTGAAGCGCCGACCAGACGGTAACAGTTCGAACAGGAAGTGTGCTGGGTGTGAGGCGTCCAGAGTGATTTTGCGAGCGCTTTTGCTCACTCTGGAAGAGTACAGTTCTTGAAGTGTAGGAAGGGTAGTGCCAGTGATTCGTTCAGCAGTCCGGACTATTCGCTGTAGTCTACGGAGGTCGGTTTTGGCAGCTGAGCCGAACCAGACGGTGATTGAAGTGCAGAGGATGGATTGGATGACAGCTGAGTAGAACTGTACGAGCAGCTCCTGTGGCAGGTTGAACTTCCTCAGCTGACGAAGGAAGTACAGTCTCTGCTGGGCTTTCTTCACAATAGAGTCTATATGAATGTCCCACTTCAGATCCTGAGAGATGGTGGTGCCCAGGAACATGAATGACTCTACTGCAGCCACAGTGCTGTTCATGATGGTGAGTGGGGGGAGTGCAGGGGGGTTTCTCCTGAAGTCCACTATCATCTCCACTGTTTTTAGCGTGTTCAGCTCCAGGTTGTTGTATCTGCACCATAACGCCAGCTGCTCCACCTCCTGTCTGTATGCAGACTCGTCACCGTTCTGGATGAGGCCGATAACAGTAGTGTCATCTGCAAACTTAATGATGGTGTGGGGGATATTTTCTTGGCACATTTTAGGCCCATTAGTACCAATTGAGCATTGTGTCAATGCCACAGTCTACTTGAGTATTGTTGCTGACCATGTCCATCCTTTTATGACCACAGTGTACCCATCTTCTGATGGCTACTTCCAGCAGGATAATGCATCATGTCGTAAAGCATGTCGTGAATCATCTTAGACTGGTTTCTTGAACATGACAATGAGTTCACTATACTCAAATGGCCTCCATAGTCATCAGATGTCCGTCCAAAAGAGCACCTTTGGGATGTGGTGGAACAGGTCATTTGCATCATGGATGTGCAGCCGAGAAATCTGCAGCAACTGCGTGATGCTATCATGTTAATATGAACCAAAATCTCTGAGGAATATTTCCAGTACCTTGTTGAATCAATGCCACGGACGATTAAGGCAGTTCTGAAGGCAAAAGGGAGTCCAACAAGGTACTAGGAAGGTGTACCTAATAAAGTGGCTGGTAAGTGTATGTAATGCAGTGTAATTTAATGTAATGTGTATTTGTATAGCGCATTTATCATGTATGGTCATACACCCAAAGTGCTTCACAATCTTAAGGGGGGGCTCTCCACACCACCACAAGTGTGCAGCATACACTGGGACAATGGAACGGCAGCCACAGGACAATGGTGTCAGTGCACTCACCACACACCAGCTATTAGTGAAGTGGAGAGACATTAATAGAGCCAGTGGGATGGGGATGACTGGGACGCGATGATAGTTAAGGGCCAATAAAGGGAATTTGGCCAGGACAAACAATCAGTAAATGATTCATTGCTGTACTAAATCAGTTATGTGTCACAAACATGAACATGAATAAACTGTAAGATTAAATACTGATTAGGAATATGGTGAAATCTTAGTTTTAACAATTATGTTTGGTTGGTTATGGTACAAATGATTCAGATCTTGAGTATGGGTAAGAGGCTGAATGTGCAAGTGCACTGTCCCAACAATTTTACGTTCTAAAATGTAGCCTTAATGTAATCATGAGGTTATATAACATATATGTTTTAAATGATCATTTTAATTATATTCAAGACATATTCAAGACACATTTTCATAACTTTTCAGTCTCATGTTATATTAATGTTATGAAAATGTCATTTAAAACATAATTAAAACATTCCATTCACATTATATGAATGTTCTAAGAATGTTTTTCTATTAATGTATTTTGAAGAACTTTTTAAGAACATTATTTTTAAATGTTCCTATAACGTTCACAATACCCAATGTTTTTATAGATGATGCATGAAGATTATTTTACTCCTGCTACTGTATGTGCCAAAAAATACACAACCTTCAAGGAACATTATGGAATGTATACTGATGATAATTGTAATAAATCAGCTGCCCAAATTAAACTCTTCCAAGTAAAAAAAAAAAAAAGATATCGTAATATGCCTTATTTTATCATTTTGATATAGTTATTAGAATTTCAGTATATTAGGGGTCACCATCCTTTTTGAAACTGAAAGCTAATTCTTGGGAATCAATTAATGTGGAGGGTTACCAGTTTGATGCACACTTCTCAAATAACAAACTTGCTCAGTTTACTTTTAATTATATTTTATTAATAATAATGAATGATATTCATCTACGTCAAGACACTGATCATGTTAATGATTTCTCACAATAGTTGTCAACAACGATTTAACAAGGTAGGAAACAGATAAATATTAATATGCAACACTTTATTTCTAAAAATCTCTGCAAGTATTTACATTTTCAATTGATCACTTTTACAATATTTTCACTAGCCACAAACATTTTTTAACAAATCATGCACTGCGTTGTACCATGTTTGTACAGATTATCAAGTGTGTAACATAAATCAAATTTTAGATTTTACTAAAATTATCACCAAATCTACAGCATTTTTAACATAGCCAACACTCTTCTAACTATTGTAGTTGCCCTGAGTTTGACATCAGAGAGAGCGTTGATTACATCCGTTCTAGTCTTTAAGCACAGTTTTGCCTTCCCATTTACGCCAATGCAAGTGTGATTTAAAAAAAAAATAGCTACAAAAAAAATTAGATGAAGCTTACTGATAAGTGGCTATAGTGAGCTGTAGAAAAGGCCTAGGGGCAAATTATGTGATCCTCGTGGGTGACCTGGTGCTCACGGGCACCATGTTGGTAACCCCTGCAGTAAATAGTATACTAGAATATACACATTAGATAAGGAGTGAGCATTTTTGGGGTTTAAAAGACATCTAATAGATACCCAAACTGACATCTTTACTGAAACAAGGGTAAATTTGGTCTGTCAGTGGAAATCTAATAGACGTCTAACACAAGTGCAAAAGTAGACTGGTCATCAAATACAATGGAATGAATGACACTTATGAAGTCTGTCTAATCTGTCTATTTGATGACCAGCACATCTAGCTTTTTTTTACCCAAGATGTCTATGTTTGGACGTCTATTATTCATCTTTTAAAGACAAAATTGCTTGGTGGGGTCCGAGTCGGTAAAGACCAAATACTGTATGTAATAATGCTTTGTTAAAAGAAATAAATATGCTGATATGAAAATCAAAAAAAAAATAAACATAAATGCATTTTTTGGACAATTTCAAACAGAATCAGGCCAAAAATACACTTTGTTTTAGGAGTTCAAAACGTTTTGCCAAAGCAAAATTTCAGGTCAGTAAAACATAAACACCAAGCTTATTTATGGTCAGTAATAAAAAAAAGAGGTTTCTTATATGATGAATTTTCCGAAATGCTGTAGATGTGATAGAACAGCCGAATGCGCAGTGAAATTTGGGAAGTTTTGCAATGTTTGTGCTGAACTGGCAGCAGCTGTGAGAGGCGAGTGGAAACAGTGACTGAGTGTCCTGGATGTAAGGCGTGACTCAGACCCCCTCCCCCCTCTCCCAAGATTCCACACTACTCATCACTTAAGCTGAACCCAGAACAGCGCCGCCATTTCAACTTCCTCCCAACTCAGAAATCCACCTTTTTCTTGTTTGCACGACTCAGTAGTGGTTTTAAAGGAATAAATGTACTTTTCAGCATAATTATCAAGTGTCAGTTAATGACCACAATGAAATAGTAAAGCACAATTTATGCAATAGTTGGATAAGATCTCCTCTGCAAACTTGGCACTTCTGGAGTTAGGGTCAAGGCGACAAATGTGAATAATTTTTTAAGTTCACTCACATGTGGAAGTCACACCTCACTGACAGGAAGCATCTGCTGGTATGAGGTTCACAGTACCTACTCTTGTGAAGCTCTTGCAAACAGACCAGCAAAGAAAAAAATACATTTGTTATGCAAAACACGTCTGCAGATTTTTAAAAATCACTCGAAAAACGTTTGTTACACTTAATTTTAAGTGACATTGACTACTGTGTACGTACATTTAAATGAATCATTTGGTACAATGTACTTGTTATGTATACCCATTGCATTTATATTTTAAAATGATATGCATGTAATTAATTCTGTAATTAATTTCTATAATTACACTGGTGACCCATCTCTTACAAGTTAATCCTCCATAAAACCCACACCACCAAGCCTGCTGACCCGTAACCCAGCTTAGTCTTCTGCAATACAACATGAACAAAATACTAGCACTCAGAAACTCAGAACTTTTATTTTACTTGCTAAATGTCATACACATAAATGCAAATTCTCCAATAATAAACAGTTTTTTAAGGTATTCATAAAAGAATTGCAGCAATATTTTGAAACGATCTTTGGTTCAGGAAACACTAAGGCTAGGAAAACATTATCTTGTCATGTCCTACTTAAAACTCCCCTGTAACATCAGTACACCATTTTTAATTACTTATACTCTTTGAATCTTATTTTTATTTTATGCTTTATTTTATGTATATTTCTTATTAATCTTATTATATTTTATTATTATTATTTGAATATTGTGCCTTTTATTTATTTTTCTTTACTGATTTTCTTCTATATTTCTCAATGTCTCTTTATACTGTAATTATCACTGTCCATATATTGTTAAAAAAATTAAAAATAAGTAAATATATATATATATATATATATATAGTGTAGTGTGGAACACAGCTCTAAGTGAAGTAAAATATCCAGCTGATGTTTAAATCTAAAAGTGTACCATGTTTAAAACTATTGATTCATCTAAAAGAGTCGAGTCATGGTGGTTCGAATGAATCGCCGCTGTAATGAGTCTTTAACACTGTCGGCGTGATGTCAATACTTAAGCCCCACCCATTTGTTGTGCATGCAGACCCGGGAAAATTTAAACCCCTGGCCCCGCCCACAAACCCTGTAGAAAGACAAACACTGTAGTAGCCCGATTTAATTAAGTTGCATATACGCTGTGCTCTGAAGTTTAAGGGAAAGTTAGTGTTATTTTCCCTACTCAAAGAAGAGGCTGTGAAAAGTCATTGGTTAAAGTTTATTTTTGCAAAAATACCTCAGCATTATAGCCCTAGCCTTGTGCTGTGTTCCTGTCATTTTTCTGACATGTGCTTCAGCAATCCACACTCTTAAAATGGGGGATTCATCAGTTTGTTGGACTTTGTCAGAGCTTGACAGGATCTTTACAGTACACGGCTCATGGATCAGTTTCTCCCTCCATTTCACAAGTGTAAGTAACTTAGGTGCGATTAAAATGGTCGCCTCTTTGTTTTCTCTAGCTTGAAAATTGTGTATTTTATTGTGTTTTGTTACTTGTAACTTGTTACTTGTACAAATTGTATTCTCATATCGTGTCTAAAACCACATTGAAAGCGTGCCGATTTGCTTATGGATTTAAATGCATTTGTGAGCTTGCAATCCTCTGCCATTTGTCGTTGCTATGGCCACCGTCAGATGTTCCTGCACACATGCAGTGGACAAGTTTCAGAATAGTTCAGCTTTTGCCACTGTGTGGATTAACACTGGATGTGTGTCACTGTTTTTACTTATGGTTAAGAATAGAGCAATATGCTGGTGTTCAACTGCATTGCTTTAATGAACTCCTGCATTGAGCTCACATATATACTCTGCACTCTGACTACTTCAAAATAGTTGATAAGCCATGGTGGGCATTTCTCTCTGTCTCGCGCTGAACGCAGTCAACCAATCACAACAGACTGGGCCATCCGACTAATCAGCGCAAATTAGCATCGCGCTAAGGAGGGGTTTGGGAACAAATGATTTGCTGAACGAATCATATGGGAGTCATTGGGATAATTAGGTAAAAATAAATGCATCTTATAAGACAATGAAAGTGTTTTTTGACCTTGCATGCATATCAGCCTGTTGTTGGAGACCCCAAAACCAAAATATGATGCTTTTTAATGCATAATAGGGGCTCTTTAATGTAAAATGTAACATTCTTAATTTTGAAGGTCCCCTTTTGATGCTCTGTTGACTATTGGTAACTACATGTTAGCTAACTCTCATTAGAGTAGGTTAGGGTTAGCAGAATAAGTTGGCATGTGAGATTTTAGCTCCAATTTGCCTCAACACACCTGCAGGGATGTTTCAAGAAAGGTTAGCAAGAACTTGATTAGCTAGCTAAGTTGTGTCTAATTGGGGTTGGAACTAAAATTTGCCGGACACCAGCCCTCCAGGACCGAGTTTGGGCACCTCTGTGTTAGCAGATAATAAACAAACAGTTTATTAATGCTCTAATGACATCTATTGGAAAGCACAAAAGCTTTTTCTGCCACTGATAGTTCTGACTTTGTTTTTAGCGACTGGAGTTGTTACATCTCACAATTCTGTCCCTTTTTTTCTCAGAATTGCTAGATCCCTGCTGAAAAATCCAGCTTAAACCAGCCTAGGTTGGTTGGCTGGTTTTACCTGGTTGACCAGCCTGGTTTTAGAGGGGTTTTGGCCATTTCCAGGCTGGTTTTCAACCATTTCCAGCCTGGTCTTAGCTGGCCAGGCTGAAAAATGACCAGCTAAAACCAGCTTGACCAGCCTGGTTTAAGCTGGACATAGCTGGATTTGGCTGGGCTCCCAGCCTGGCTCGGATGGTCAAGCTGGTTTTAGCTGGTCATCTCCCATTTAAAAAAGTCAGAATTGTGATAAATAACCAAAATTATGAAGCAATATCTAATAATTCTGAAATATAAACTACATTTTAAGCAGAAAAGTGCTGTAACCTGCTGATGATGTAGATAAGCGTTCTACCAATTATAGAAGAGATGGCACTTGATCGAATGGACAAATTTGTCAGTATGATCAACCATGATCGTCATCCTCTTTTTGATACAGTCCAAGCATGTGCAAGCTCTTTCAGCTCAAGATTAATTTAGCCCCGGTGTTACAGAGAACGATACAGGAAGTCATTTTTAATCACAGTGATTAAATTGTAAGACCAAAGTCATACTAGATGAATTTGCTGAATTGTAATAGCATTAATACTGTAAATATGGACTAGTGTCTACTCGTTGTTTGAAACTAAGGTGTGCAGTATGAATGTAATTTTATATACTTTTTATATATGTAATTAATTTTATTTATCTTATAGTATGGAGAGCTCTGCTGTGACGTGAATTTCCCTTTGGTATTAATAAAGTCTAAACTAACAAGTCAAAATTTCAAGTTTATATCTCAACTCGGAAGAAAAAGTTAGAACTGGGAGTTTACATCTCACAATTCGGAGAAAAAATGTAATGCGAGGGAGGCATAAATTCCCAAGTGCAAGGAAATTACTCAGAATTGTGAATATAAAGTCACACTTATAATAAACTGCTACTATGTTTTCATAGTATAATCTTGCTGCATTAACATACAAGATTTTAACGCTTCTCTAAAGTGTCAAGAGCTCTCGAAATGATAGTCAACTCCCTGCTAATGCGAACAGAAAACTAAACTAACCATTTAAAAGTGCAGTACTCTTGGCAGCCTCACAAATATGTCCCCCCTCCTGAAGGCTCTCGAACAGACGGTGTAATGTAGACATTCTCCATCAAAGTGCCTTGAGCAGGCTCTCTGCAAAAATTATGGATCCAGCGATTAGGAGTGGATGGCATACCATTGGTTCCCAAAGATAAAACTAACCATATGTTGAACTGCAGACCTTCTGGAAGTTCTTTTGGGGTTCCTGAGCATCTGGAGCTGTTTAACTTCAGACACTTTCAGACTCTACAGGGGAGGAGGGAGTAGAAGTTCACTCCTCACAGCTCAGTTTCTGAGGTAAACACATCTGCGGACGTTGTTTATGTTGTATTTAGTATCAAAGCGAGACAGAGAGAGACGGTGTAGTGCGTGCAGTTACGTGACTTATTTAGCTCAGTGTTTCAGAGAGTATAGGGGGTGGTAAGGGGTTGGATGACCACCCTGGACAGCCCCTTCCTGACTACATTGCTGACAGGAAGTTTAGAAAGAAAAAGAAAAAAGGAGCCGTGCACATTTCTTGTTTCTCCTTTTTTGGTTTTTCTGCCTTTTTATGATTTCGCCAACTCTGTTTAACAAAGGGAATACATCATTTGGGGAAGCGCACCAAAGAAAAAAGGAGCGGAGCTAAAATATGGAGGACGTGTTTTGCTGTGAACTGGGTCATTCTGTGAGCGTTTATTTGTGACGCCAAAGGGAAGAATGTTGAGTGTGAGGACGAATGATGAAAACAGCTGTCGGGACTCGGAACATGGAGGAGCATCCTGAGAGTGAGTAGACATAAACATCTACATCCATCGACTGTTTCAGCGATTTTTTTTTTTTGACTCAATGAGCAGAAAAAGGCTTTGGCTAAGTCCAGAAACGATGGTCAGTTTTTGGAACACTTTTGTTACATTGCTGAATGAAAACCGCTGGAAAGCCGGAAGAGCTGGAAGTCTACACTTAATAAACAATTAACAAATAATTCACAAACATGTCATATTACTCAATTCTCAAATTCTTAGTCCATCAGATACTTCAATCAATGAGTTCAAATAAAAAAAAAACAAGAAGTTGTTAACGGAGTAGGAAAGAAAGATTTTAATAGGCCACTAATCTGAGAAATGTGTCTAACTCTGATCCAGATCTTCTTTTTTTTTTTAAATACAGTGGTTTTATCAATCTGAAGTGTTTTAAAAGTGTTACTAACGAACAATATGTTCATATTTTATCAATAACTGGTTATGTAAATACTTAAGCTATTATTTGAAATTTGGCTCAAAGACAAGATAATTTCTGGGATCATTTTAAAAACTTAAATCAATTTTTAAGAGTGCAATTATATAAAGGCATATTGAACGCAAATTTTCAACATGAATATTTCAAATAACCTGAAATTAAGTGTCAAAAAACAGGTTTCACCATCATCCACCATAACAGATATGTTAAAACTTAAGAAAGACACTTATTCTGACCTGCTTATTAAAATGCGCTCCTATCATAGTCTGAATACTCTTATTCATAGTCTTATTTTATTTTTTTATTTTAGTTTAACTTATTTTATTTTATTCTCTAGATTTTTATAGTAGTGCACAGTCCTGTGTACCGCACTGTATATTGTTGAAATGATAATAAAAGCCAACTTGAACTTGAACTATATTAAAGAATAAGTGATCATTCAAAATTATATTCATTTCATTCATTCATTTTCTTGCCGGCTTAGTCTCTTTATTAATCTGGGGTCGCCACAGAGGAATGAACCTCCAACTTATTCAGCATATGTTTTATGCAGCGGATGCCCTTCCAGCTGCAACCCATCACTGGGAAACACATGCACACTTATTCACACACACATACACTACGGCCAATAAGCCTACCCAATTCACCTGTACCGCATGTCTTTGGACTGTGGGGGAAACCGGAGCACCTGGAGGAAACCCACGCGAACGCAGGGAGAACATGCAAACTCCACATTGAAACACCAACTGACCCAGCCGAGGCTCGAACCAGCGACCTTCTTGCTGTAAGACGACAGCACTACATACTGCGCCTCTGCGTCACCCATTATTCCTATTTTTTAATGACAAATGGGTAAAACATACTGGCTTGAAGTATAGTCTAAGTATAAATATAAAGTTTTAAAATGACAAATGTAGTTTAATACGTCTTTTAATTCTTGTTTCAAATATGATTTTATCGTTTATAAAATAGTTACACTAAATGGTATTTGAAATATTCAATTTCTTTATTTTGTTGCTCAGAAAAATGAAAAGGACAATTATTATTAAAAAGAAATAAATTTAAATTTAAATTGACTGCTTTTAATGCTTGAAAACCCCCATTACTGTTCAAATGTTACCTAAATATGTTTATATTAAAGAGTGATGATAAAAGATATAAGAATTATGTTTAAAAATACATGATGCTAGTCTCTATATCTCTGTCTAATATGGCATAGTTAAAATGGAAAAAGTTTGAGCACGCGGTACATACACGCAATCCATTTCCTCGGAAAATATGTTACATGATATCACAGTACAGCGAATACCAAAGGAAAGATTTTAGCAGGAACTGAAGGAGAGAGACATCCTGGTAGCCAAAAAAAGGAAGAACGAGAGAGAGAGAGAGAGAGAGAGAGAGAGAGAGAGAGAGAGCTTAGCTGAGCGAACAGAGTACAAAACTGCTGCTAGTACTATGATGCACATAGCTTATTTCATCCTTACACGAATATGCTGACACATTCCCCATTGCACAACTTTGCCAAATATTGGCACATTATTAAAATCATATGACATACTGAACTGACCTCATGATTTCAAGAGAACAACTGACTTGTTTTTCCTTATACTCTGTTGCAATGCTTGTTGCACTGACATCCTTGTATGATCTTTCTCGCAGGCTGATCTATAAAACATTGACGGGATTCTTCTCAAAGCTCTGCGCGTCCTACAGTATGCACTATGATTTCTCCTGGCCCTTCCACAGCACCTCCAGGCCTTTCTTCCCCAACCATATCATCATCTATTCAGTCATCCTTCCATCCACAAACCTCTATTTCTACTCCAGCTTTCCCATTGGTGGATATCTCCGACGACCCATCCCCTGACCCCAACACCTCCTTCCTATTCCCTGATTCATCACCTCAACTTAACTCCAAACCATCTCCACCTCCTCCACACAAGCCCATGATGTCTCCTCAGGTCCCAAAGCCACCTCTTCCAGCACAACTTCCTTCTGCTCTTCCAAAGACCTCATCTTCGGGCCTACCTAGACCACCTCCACCTCCCACCGCAAGACCCTCGTCTCCACCTCAGCCCAGACCTCCTCCACCAGTAGTCCCAAAACCACCGGTTCCTACGTCTCCAGTCAGCAAGAGCAGCAAACCTGTGCCGCCTGGAATCAGCATACTGGAGAAATTGATTAAGACGTGTCCGGTGTGGCTTCAGCTGGGGATGAATTTGGACAAAGCCATGCATATACTAAGCAAGGAGTTTCCTGGGGTAAGAGAGAAAAAATACTGTATTGATTAAATACATTGCACCTACGGGAGTTAATCTGAAAGCATTATGAGAAGGATAAACTTTTTATTCGATAAGAAAAGATGCGCAAAAACTACCAGATTCCAGTATGCACATTAAAAAAGTCATGTGATTCTCTTATAAGAGATCATGTGATGGTAAAAATGTGTATGAATGGACAAATCAGCAGGTTGAGCACACTGTAAAACATCTGAAATATTGTTTTGGCAATTTTAAAATGCCAGTATTAGTGCTATTATATTATTAATTACCTCCAGAACTGTCAAGAGCGTCTGTAATCCACATCTGATGCCTTTAAAAGCCACCACGTGTACACTTTGTGTCGGCATACTGCTTTCTGATGTGCAAGTCATTTATTAAATAAGGAAAAGATTGCATATGCATAAATATACAATTTATGTAAATAATAATAATACAATAATAATAATAATTCATTTATTTATAAATAGATAGAAATATATATTTATTTATAAATAAATACAATATAAAAATGATTATTTTTATTATTATAAATAAATGATGAAAACAATCGAACAAAGATTTTTTTTTGAATAAACAATACTTTTTGGTTTTCAGTTGGACTTTAAAAGTATTGAAGTATAGGAATTTAATAATCAAATTGCATTGCATCTACATGCCAACTTTTCTAATTATCATTAGATTATTTTTGACTATGTTGAAATGTATTTTTTGTTAATGATATTTTATGTATGATATTTTGTTCGAAAATAAATAAATCAAATCAAGTAGGGTTAGGATTGGGGTATGGGGTTAGGGTTAGTGTAAGTTGACATGTACGTGCAAAGTTTCTTATAGTCAGTTAAATGTCTGTTGAAGGAGCAGTACAGTCGCAGGCCATAAAAAAATACAGCCAAATAAAAGTCTTTCATATTATTAAACTAGAGATGAACTTTGCAACGACTCCACAAATTCCATGATTTGAACTGTGTTTTCTAATTAAATATTATTGACATTAAAGATCTAGTAATGTGGCTATTGCAGATTCGCACATTGTGATATCAATGCTGAATTGATATAGTGCCCTAATAAGAACATTTTATTAATCTGAAAGCTTTAATTTCAAATTTACACAGGACTTTGTATCCCTGCAATTAATGTAAACAACAACAAATTGACATCTAGTATTGGCGTCAAAAAACAACTTAAAAATCTGTGTTTTTGACACCAATGTTAGATGTTCAATTTTATGTCATCAAGGAATTCAATTGACATCAAATCAGTTTGCATTTTGACTTGTGTTTTGAAAGATCCTGCTTGTTATTTGATCACACTTTATTTTGATGATCTGTTTGTTGAATTTAAGTTACATGTCAACTAATTCTCATTAGATTATGAGTAGACTGTTAGGTTGGGGTTAGGGTCAAAGTAAGTTAACATGTACTTGCAAAGTTTCTTATAGTCAGTTAAATGTCTGTTGAAGGAGCGGTATCAGCAGATATTAAGCAGACAGTCTACTAATACTCAAATGGACCATCAAAATAAAGCGTTACTGGTTATTTGTGCAGAATGAAGCCCGACAGGCTTATCAGCAGTTCTTTAAATAAAGGTAAAGCTTGTAGAAAGAAAATTTGCTCTTAAAAGAAAAATGTACTTACTATTTACTCAGCCTCAAGTCAGTCTAAACCTTCCTGACCTACATTCTTTTGTTAAACACGAAAGAGCATATTTAGAATAAACGTGTATCCATTGACTTCCATAGTAGAAAAAAACAAATACTACGGAACACAATGTTTATCAGTTTCCAGCTTTCTTCACAACACCTTTTTTTTTTGCATTCAACAGAAGAAAAAAGTCAAACAGATTTGAGAAAAGTAAAGTATGAGAAAATGATGACAGATTTTCTTTTATTCAACTGTTTGGACACAGCCTACGCTAACCTACTTAATATTCGCAAGATGGCACCAAACAGTCATACATTCACTAATGGTCAAGATGATTCATAGTACCCTGATGAATCTGTGTTATTAGTTTATTCGTTTGTTATCAGGAAATAACCATAGACATTGGTATGTCATGATTGACTATTCACAAGTATTCAAGAGATCTGTGTAATAAATCAAAACAAGAGTTCTAATTATTTCTTGTAATATTGGAGAACTGATCATATTTATCTGTCTGTGTGTGTGTGTGTGTGTGTGTGTATATATATATATATATATATATATATATATATATATATATATATATATATATATATATATATATATATATATATATATATATATATATATATGTACAGTTGAAGTCAGAATTATTAGCCCCCCTTTGAATTTTCTGATTCTTTTTAAAATATTTCCTAAATGATGTTTAACAGAACATGCCTTTAAATCTCATTTTAAGCTGTATAGAAGTGTCTTGAAAAATATCTAGTCAAATATTATTTACTGTCATCAGGGCAAAGATAAAATAAATCAGTTATTAGAAATGAGTTATTAAAACTATTATGTTTAGAACTGTGCTGAAAAAGTCTTCTCTCCGCTAAACAGAAATTGGGGGAAAAAATAAACAGGGAGCTAATAATTCTGACTTCGACTGTATATTATTAGTATTCATAGGCTTCATATTCTGTCAGCCATCTCATTTGGCTATCTGAAACATAATTTTTTTTAAACAAACCTTGTAAAAAATGGTCAAGTCTGCTTGACCTTCTATGTCACCATGACATAAAACAACAAATGAAACGGCAATATTTGACTATATTTGCATATAAGATGTGATTTGAAGGCAAAGAATCAACCAATTGTTTTTAATGCACAGCAGGCTATGGATTATCTTGCCTGTAACATTTGCCAGCAGCTCAGTTTGCCACTTTCGTTTGCAGTGCAATATTTGTCAAATGCGGCTTCTTAGCATCCTTTCCACTTTAAAATCAGACACAGAGATAGGTAATGAGTCAAAATCACATTAATTTGAAATGAATGAATGAAAGAATGAATTCATTCATTCATTCATTAATGAAATTAATGAATTAGAGCATTAATTTTTGATATAATTAATTTGAGCTAATTAAAGATTTTAGCCCATTCTTGAAGAGAAACATAATGTGGCGATTAAGTATCAACATTATTTTCTAAATAAAAGCCACAGGCATTTTAGACAAGTTACTATGCCCCTGAATGCTTCAGAATGTGTGTCCTGTGCATGAAATTGATTTATTGGATACATTCCAGCCAATCAGAATCAAGTATTCAGACAGCCAATTGTATGAAAACATCATATTTAGCAATGCATGAAGGATATAACAAGTGTCTACTGGTATATACAAGTTAAAATATCAAAAGTTTTATCACCTTCAGTAAAAAACTGATAATTTAATGCAGTCAAATGGTGCACCTACACATACCATAGTTTGACATTTATATATTAACGTCTTAAGATGCATATTTAAACATTTAAACTGCCCCAACATGCATATTTAAACATTTAAACTGCCCCAAAATGTACTAAAGAAACATTTAAAAGTGCAGCCCTAAAAAAATCAAGCCTCATACTTAGTTTATTGTCTCAGAAGTTGTTTTATATACATGACAATAGAGATGATGAAAAAAAGAAAAACTATGACAACTTCCATTACATGTCAATGCAAAACATGACAGCCTCAAAACAGTGGACCAATCAGAAGAAGCCAGGCTGAAGAGAGTACAGAAAGTTATTTGAAATGAGAAAGTTATTTGAAATGAGAACATCTCATAAAAGCGTGTCTTAATATTTCTCATTTCTGCACAGCACATTTTTAATATTGAGCCAGTCATACTGTTTAGTGGATTTTGGAATCCTACAAAAAAGTCTAAATTTAAAGAGAGAAAATGTCTGTATATCAGAAAACACACTTCAGAACCCCATAATCGAATGATCTAGAATGTAAAAACAACGCAGATATTTAAAGAACATGGATATCTAAAAATCAATCAATTAATCAACATGAAATATCAAAATTCATGTCCAGTATAATGGATTTAACAATCTAACATTAAAGTACAAATGAAATCAAAACTAAATATGATTTTGTTAGCTCACATTGCCAGCTTTGTGATGAACAATTCATCTGTGTATGTCATCAAGAGAAAAAAGTTTGCTCTTGTAATCTAAAATTAAAATCTAAAAATGCACTTCCTGTTTGTTTCAGTTAAATTCTCAGATTACATGATTTTGAGGTATTGGGCATGGCTAACATACATAACCACGCCCCTCCAACTCTCACAGAAATGGTGAGCAGGAGGAGTCTGTTAGGTTGTAATAACTCTTCTAAAACCCATTTCCCGATCTTTCTGAATGAAGTGCCTACTTTACTACATCCAATCAGCTCACAGTAGATAAAACAAACCACGCCCACTGTTTTCTCATTTAATATTCTGTTTTTCTAGAAACTATCGTAATATGAAAAAAGGTTGCAGCATCCTGTTCCTAATCTAATATTATGTTTCACACTATGATCATTCTTTAAAAAAAAATTTAAAATAGAGAAAATTTAATGGCTAATAATTACTGTCTTCTTGTGGCTTTCCTTTTAAGATGACGTCACTTCTAATAAGCAGTGGTGGAAGGAGTACTGAAAAATCATACTCAAGTAAAAGTACTATTACTTGCCTAAAAATGTAGTGCAAGTAGAGTAAAAGTATCTGTTGTAAACATTACTCAAAGTATGAGTAAAAAGTATCCCTTTCAAAAGCACTCAAGAGTAGTGAGTAGTGAGTATTACGCTGTAAAAAGCTGATGCATTTACATGTAATTTGTGGATGTGTGTAAACGTAACATTCTGTAGTGCCTTAATTATTGCCCAACAGACACACAACATCATAAGACGTTAATATTATTAAGTTCGATTTAGTTCGATGTCAGGTGACCAAAATTCAATGTCTAGCCAGCGTCTAAGGACAATATTAGTTTGATGTCCAATAACGATGTCAAATGACGTTGATATTTGGTTGATTTTAGGTTTTGTTGGAAAGTGACAAAAATCCAGTGTCGAGCCAACATCTTAAAGCAACGTCATATTGATGACAAATACTGACATTTATTCGTCAGGAATGGTAACCAAAATCCAACATCTGATAGATGTCATATTGGTTATGATATTTGGTTGATGTTAGGTTGGACGTTGGACATTGACGTCGACCTGATGTCAACCCAATTTTCATTTCCAAACAAAATGTAACATCCCCACGACGTTGGGGTGCAACTTCAATCAGACATTATGTTGAGGTCTTGTGCCTGCTGGGTGTTTAAGGCCATTTCGGTCATCATGCAGTAAACATCCGTCATCTTCTCATCAGTGACATGCATCTAAACATTGGGTCTCTAGGTCAATGCGTGTAAAGATTTTGAACATCTTCTTGGACACTTTTAATGCTTCTAAACTGTTAGCTGCAATTATAAATCACACATGTCTTGAGGTAGCTCATTATGATGCGATTTACCTCTTTACTTCTATATGTGATTTGATTGGACAGGAATCACAGGACTGATTTTTCTAATCCCCATAGACAGGAAAAAATAAAGTAGTGGAGTAAAAGTAAAGATACTGCACTAAAAATTTACTCAAGGGAAAGTAAAAGTACACATTTTTAAAACTACTTCGTAAATTACAATTCCTTAGAAAAAACGACTCAATTACAGTAATGTGAGTATTTGTAATTAGTTATTTTACACCACTGCTAATAAGTCACGTGAATAAAGGCATATAATTTAAAGATTTTAAAGGGCAAGTAGGATCGATATAAAAAGGTGGACTGAAGTTTGTGAGCTAAACTAATATAATGAGAATGTGTATCAGAATATATTGCATTGTCACATATACAGGACTATTTTCAATACAATTTAGAAATACACATGCAACTTTTACTTTAAAGCGATATTGAGAACACATGATTGGGGCATTGGAAATTTGTTAAATTATTAAAGAAATGTTTATTTAGGCACATTCTACCAGAAACGTAGTTTCTGACTTAAACTTGTCATCCTCAAAACAATTTATGCAAAAACAAGCAAAAAATCATACAATTCAATGACAGAACGCATCCTTGATCACTATCAGCGTCTCCTCCATCAAATGATGTCACTTCCTCCAAGTCATAGCCTTAAATGTGTATTGCACACATTTTATGTTAAATGTAATGCAAATGTGACAGGACTGCAGAAACACAGGGACAATTGTGAATTTATTTGTATTATTTATTTATAATTTCATGTTTATAATCAATTGACGTGAATGATAATAACTTAAACTTGCTATTTCTGAAGGGGTTTTCCCCCCTAAATAACCGTTTTTACCATAATAAAATGATTAAAGCTGTAGGTTCAATTGGGCTGAGGACAAGGACAATGATAGGGTTTGTATATTTGTATAGTGTATTTAATAAAGAACAAAAATCTGCGAAGCAAATGAATGACATACTCCTTTACAGAACAACTCACAGAAATCAACCATCAGTCCATTTTAGAAATCTTTAGGATGAAATACTTTTTACTCACTGTATTTATGTTTTTATTTCACTGTATTTGTGTCCCTTTAAATTCTAGATACTAATCGATATTGATTTTTTATATAAATGGAAAAACATACTTACCAGGATACTATTTAATTAACAGTCTTCTTCTGCTGAACTTGTATTATTTGTTTGATTTTGCAGATATTTTTAGTCAGGAGGGATGCAACTCAAAAAACAATGGTACTGGCAGTACGTCTTGCCGACCAGCTGGGGGAGCCCCATGTCAAAGAACTGCCTGTAAAGGAAGAAAAGTCCTGTGAGTTATATGTTGCACTAAAAAATGAGTGTTCTTTACTCTTAATTTACAAAAGTTTATTCATGGAAATTCCTTTCTGCCATAACAAACCCACACACAAGCACATTTGCATACAGACCTCAACACATCCACACAGACAAGACCATGCGCTAACAAATCTGCATACACAGCCTACCTGAAGAGGATTTTAGAGTGTATGCAGTATTAAAGACTTGAAAGGGTATGAAAGGTGTTTGGTGGTGGGTGTTTTTGGGGTCGCAGCCCGCAGGTTTCCTGTCCCCAACCCTGCACAGCAGTTATTGCTACAGGATGTCCTGCACTGGCCTTTTATAGCTATGTTTCCTGGTGTCTATGTGTGTGCGCGTGCATATGTGGTAATTTTCACAATCTATACAAAGCAGTCTAGTCACTTCTGACCAGATGTTACAAAGCTGAAAGCTCTTTTCAGGCTAATAAAGAAAGAAGTGAAGGCCAGTTGTTTGTTTACACGTGGCTATTCATCATTATCCCAGACCATATAGAAATTCCCCAATGAACTGTTTCTGCATCAGCAGGCAATAAGTCACACAAACAAACTTTATGAACCACTAATAAACTGAAGTGTTATATCCAAGCGGTAACATCGGAGACCGGATCTGCGCATAGGATTAACGCTTCTGTTTCTTCCATTTGCTGCAGTGCTGTACCTCGAAGGGTCTGTGCTGGTGTTTGAGAACATTTTTAAGCTAATTGCTTTCTACTGTGTTAGCCGGTAAGCTAAAAAAACAAACAGGAAACCTTCATGCATACATATTTTGCATCTTTTAGCATCTCATAAAATATTCAAACTTTTTTTACTCAGAGACATCCTACCTTTTCCTCTGAAGTTGCCCCAAGTCATTCAAAAGGTGGCTAAATATGAGGACATGGAAGTGATCTCTTCTCTTGGTTCAGGTAAGAGGAACAAAGGATTATTCTATATTTAACTTTACTCTGATTCTTGTATTTTTGGTCATGTCATATACAGTTGAAGTCAAAATTAATCCTTTTAATTCTTTTTCATATATTTCCCAATGGATGTTTAACAGATCAAAGATTTTTTCACAGTATTTCCTTATAATAATTCCTTATTTTTCGTCTAGAGAGTCTTAGGCCTATTAGTTTTATTTTGGCTACAGTAAAAGCATTTTTCAAGCCATTTTAAAGCCAATAATATTAGTCCCCTTGAGCAATATTTTATTTTCAATTGTCTACAGCAGCGGTTCCCAACAGGGGGGTCCTGGCCCATAAGGGGGCCTCAGCGAGCTCTGTGGGAGGTCATGTCAAATTTTTCAAATTATTTTAACAGTGGACAATTAGTTCATTTTATCCCCTGGCAGACCAAAAATTGACAAATTTGTAATTCGTCCTCCACAAAAAAGATCGAGTCTTACTGATTTGCTTTCAGCAGCTAATACTAATGACCCAAGCATACTGGACCCAGGTGAGGAAGCTCCAAACATTTCAAAGCGCAAGCAAAACTGGAAACACGAAATGCAGGAAATACCAAGATAGGTACCTGAACGTTGGTTTTATTCTATTTTCTCAAAGCAAAGAGTCCCTGACCGGACCACAGTGTATTATCTACGTAAGTTCTTGCTAATGAATGCATGAGGTCGTCCAAATTAATAAGACATTTGCAGACGACTCATCCCAAATACCGTGACAAGCCCAGAGCATTTTTTGAGCACACGGCAAAATAAAATGAGATGAGAGATGTCACAGCTACTGATAAAAAACTTAAAAAATATTGGCAACTAATATAGGGCCAATTTAAAGGCAAAAGGCTTACGTTTTTCAGTTACAAATGGCCTACTGATGTTTTGCTTTTATATTTTATATTAGGCTATTATTTGTGCATAAACATATCTAGATATAGTAATAAACATACCATCTGTTTGAACAACTTTTTTTTTGTCATCCTTACTGCAAACTTGTATGAGAGATAATATAATTAAATGTTGAGGGGACCTTACAATAATTTCCGGGGAAAAAGGGGGTCTCAGGCAAAAAAAAAAAGGTTGGGAACCACTGGTCTACAGAGCTATAACTATCGTTATACAATGATTTGCCTAATTACCCTAACTTTCCTAGTTAACCTAATTATTTAAGCCTTTAACGGTCACTTTAAGCTGAATACTAGCATCTTGAAAAATATCTAGTCAAATATTATGTACTGTCATCATGGCAAAGATAAAAGAAATCAGTTATTAGAAATGAGTTATTAAAACTATTATGTTTAGAAATGTGTTGCAGAAAATGAAAAAAATGTGTTTAAACAGAAAATGGAGAAAAAATAAACAAGAGAGCTAATAATTCTGACTTCAACTGCATATGTATTTATTCCTATGGTGATTTAGGCTAAACTAATATGATAAACAGAGCTTTTATTCAGTCACATCATCCTAGCCAAAAGGTGTGGGAAGGACAGATAGCAGTCAATATCGTATGAACATCCTGCAGTTGACTGAATATTTCATTGGGTGCATCTATATATGCCTCATACTGCCCCAGAGAGTATTTAATATGAATGTGCAAGGGTATGTATAGGATGGCTTCCGTTAAAAAAAGATGTCTTTCTAAAAAACTCTGCAGACATATTTTGTGGGCCCGCTAATGCTATTGTGAAAATACTCTATTAGCAATCAGCCACAAGGTGTCCAATAAAAGAGGATGTGAAGAAATGAGTAAGTAGTGCATTGCTGGTCAGGGGATCTCAACATTTCACCTCCCATGCTGTTATTAGGCTACTGATATTACACATTTCGGATGTTTGACAAGCTCTCTTGCTCTCTCTCTCTCTCTCTCTGCTAAGTTATTTAAAGTCATTTAGTTCATTTTAGCTCATGGCAACTATAAATGGCTAATGTGCTTGATGGACTCGGATACACGTGGGTGCTTCAGTTTTAACTTAAGACAGAAGAAAAGAAGAGACAAATGAATTGTTAAAAATGAAGTAAATACTACAGGAAAAACACATGATATTTTATTTTAGCATTCAATTAAATCGAATTTCATTGGAATTGTTGTGTTAAAAGCTAAAAAAAAGCTATTTTTGAGAAGTTTATGTTTTCCCATTCAAACTAAATGCATACATACTGCCCAAGAGGTGTTTCAAAGATGGCCGCCAAGTGAAATGACTTGTCTTAAAGGAACTTTGATATATTGGAAAGTGAAAGCCATTGATTTCCATAGCGTGCTTTGTTCCAATGCTATAGATGTCATTCTTCAAAATATCTTGTTTTGTGTTCAGCAGAACAAAATAAATGCAAGAAATTCAAGTTTAGAACTACTTGAGTGTCAGTAAATGGTTCACTGAATGGTTCACAGTAAATGGTTTTCAGTTTGGGGAGAACTATCCTTTTAAGTAAAACCTACTCAATTTTAAGATACTGGAATTCATTAAAATCTGAGTTCAAATACTCGGCAAAGATATTATTTTTCTTCAATGTGTGTCATTTATTGTGAAGAAGTTCTTCTCAGGATGCCTACTTCATGCAAAATACGTGTAGTTAGCAATCATAGCTACTCTGTTTTAGCAGGGTTGTTAAATTGCCCTGTCAACGTGAAATAATGCTTACATGAACCTATTTTTTTTATATTAACACAGAGTTTTGGAACTCGACTCTAAATAGCCATGAGGATGTGGAAAATGTCAGCGGTAGCAGTGGTTCTCTGGATAGACAGCGGCAAAGCAGTTCCTGTGAAATCCAGCTTTCCATTGGCAGTGACCGTCTTTGGTATGTCAACCCCATTTTCATTGAGGAATGCAGCAACAGTTTGTCGGCCGCCACCTCTCCTCCCGTTTTGAGGACCCAGAGTCTCAACACACCACTCCAAGCTCCACCTAAATTTAGAAGGCCACCACCCCTCCGCCCTCGTCCTCCCAGCGCACCCGAGGCTCTTCCACACCATGCATTAGCCAAGCCTTCAAAAGGGGAGTTTAAAGCAGTTCTCAGTTCTCCTCCCTCGTCAGTCAAGAAAAGGGAAGGAAGTGACTGTGAACGTGCAGACAGAGAACAAGAGAAACAGGGAACTCCTGCCCCGAGCGCTGAGTGTGACAAGCCAGCTGTCTTACAAGCAGCTCAGGGCAAAGAAGGAAAGCAGCTTTTTAATACAGCTTCACATCGAGTTCCTCCAATACCAATCCGACGGAAGCTCTCTGAAAAACAGGCTTCAGAGGAACCAGTGCACCACGAAGTCAATCCTGAACCTGAGGACAGTACTCAGCAAGTTCCTGTAGCATCCCTTATTTGCCTAGATGACAGTGTAGAAAAAAGGGACAAGCCTATGGACCCGAAGACTCCACAGGTTGAGGAGGTTCCAGCAGAAGAGTCCAAGGTAACTAATGGAGCTCCAATAGTCACTCATGAGCTAGCACCTCAACCAAAGCGTCCCAATGCTCCAGTTCCACCTCCAAGGAAGAATAAACAGTCTCACTGCAGTAATTTACTTTCAACTACTCCTCAGGATACCACTTCCACTGTTCCACTGAAATCCAGCAGCCCCAGTCCTGTTCGCCATTCACTCTGCATCAACGCCGCTCATCCCAAAGTCTCGGATGTTTCTCTATATTCTCCTGATGGCGGAGCTCCCCCGGACCACGATTCTTACTCAACCAGCAGCACGGAGGAGGAGGCGGATGCTAATATGGCAACGGGTGCTGTAATAAAGAGGACCCCAACGATTATGCTAGATCGTGCCAAGCAACGGCTATCGATGGTGTCCATGGCAAATTTATCTAACGTCCTCACAGGATTCATGAATGCAGACCGCAAGTTGCAGAAACGCATTGTCGAAATGTCCCGAGATGGAAACACATACTTTGGAAACCTTGTTAAGGATTATCGAGCTTTCACTTTGGACACCATGCGGAAACACACATCCAGCACAGAGATGCTTCAAGAAATCAGACAGATGATAACCCAACTGAAGAGCTACTTGATACAGAGCGCAGAGCTGCAAAATGTGCAGGAAGCAGCGGCATACTCAGAGGAGAAGCTGGGTAAGTGATCTCTGCATTGTATTCACTGTCAGGGAAGCTTTTTCTTATGTACCAGTTGTTTGTGACAATGATCAGACTTTCAGCTGACTCATGTTTAAGAAAAACTAAAAATATCTCAGAATCAATGGGCGAATTAAGCAATGTTTCTATCCCATATGATAGACCATATGAAACCATGCACAATTCAAATGAAAAATTGAAGTTTTAGCTGCTGTGTGGAAGTTTTAGACCTGTGATGTTATTTTGATGGTGTAGGCAAAGTATTTTTACTTATTTTTTTTTACCATAAAAAAGATCAAGAAAGCATATGCGTTTTTATTCTTAGCGTATTTTACTCTTGGCGTATCTCATCCAGAATTTTCATCCTAATTTGCATGAAAATGTGAGAATAGATCTCATCTCTTCTTTTTTTGTATTGTTGATGTAATTACTTTTCCAGGCTAGAATCATCCGAGCAAAGCATCTTATCCAAGCAGAAGATTGTTGCCACCAATCTTACATATTAAGGTTTATTAGTCCAACTGTAAAGACTGAGCTTTGCTCTATTGTGCAGCTCAGTCCATAAAATAAGCTAATAAATTAACAAGACCACGATAAGCTTTTGTTCTCAATTCACTGCTCATAGAGAAAGACTGGGGATCTACTGTTTCTAAACTTCCAGAGTAATTGTGGTTACATTAAAAAAAGAAAGTTTCCTGTTCTCCCTTGAGGAATATGAAAACCCTTACAGTACATAAGATATGTTTGCTGCTTTTCCTTCTCTGTTGCACCAGAGTATTAAAAATGCATTAATGTCTTATGAAAACTATCAGAGCGATATATACAATATTTCCAACAATATCCTCATGGATTACTATGGTAAAAATTGGATACAGATAAATAATATATCAAGAATTTGTCATGGATATAGTATAGACTTTATTTTTCAGTGACCTGACAGCGTATCTATTTTCTCCTCTTCAGAGATCATTATTGAAGCAGCGCTTTGCAAAAGTGTCCTGAAACCCTTGCGGGAAGCTGTGTATAACGGACTGAAGGACATTCACTCCCGGGCTGGAAATCTGAAGAAGCTAAAAGAGAACCAGCTAGTGGTTCAGGGAATGACCACCACAGATCTGGGGGTCATTACAAGTGTCCCTGAAACGCCCATCATGGAGAAAATTCAGACAAGGCTCGGTAACCTGCACCAAGAATATTCACCTCAGAAAAAGATTGATCTGCTCCTTAAGACCTGCAAAGTCATCTACGAATCCATGTCTGTGGGCTGTCCAGGTGAGTTTATTGTGTAATATTGTGAATGAGAATCCCTGCATGTATATTGATTCAAATATATAGAACGATGCCATAATGTAATGTTAGTATAAACATTATGATAATAATATATCCTAAATAGTCTGTATAAACTATGATATATATATACACTATTATACCTAAACTGTATTATATTATATTATATTATATTATATTATATTATATTATATTATATTATATTATATTATATTATATTATATTATATTATATTATATTATAACTATATTATATTATATTATATTATATTATATTATATTATATTATATTATAACTATATTATATTATATTATATTATATTATATTATATTATTATTATATTATATTATAACTATATTATATTATATTATATTATATTATATTATATTATATTATAACTATATTATATTATATTATATTATATTATATTATATTATATTATATTATATTATATTATATTATAACTATATTATATTATATTATATTATAACTATATTATACTATATTATATTATATTATAACTATATTATATTATATTATAACTATATTATATTATATTATAATTATATTATATTATTATTATTATTATTATTATATTATATTATAACTATATTATATTATATTATATTATAACTATATTATATTATATTATAACTATATTATATTATAACTATATTATATTATATTATATTATATTATATTATATTATATTATATTATATTATAACTATATTATATTATATTATATTATATTATATTATAACTATATTATATTATATTATATTATATTATATTATATTATATTATATTATATTATATTATATTATATTATATTATATTATATTATATTATATTATATTATATCATATAGAAAGCAAAACTGTTTAGTAACTTAGTAACTTTTGGAAAGTTACATACCTGGTTATATATTATAGCTAGACTAATAAGACTCTGTAAGTCTAAGCAGATCTCAGAGACCCCTATTGCTAGTGATTTCTATGATGTATTTCTACTTGCAACACTTTTGGGAAATGCAGCGCAGATCATTACTCATCAGTTCTAGAAAATATGGAGGAGAGCACAACCTCGAAAGAGAAAGGAACAGAAAGTATGTAAGCAACGATTCTTTAAACAGCTTAGACTCCACCTTTTCCTCCACACCCCAAAATTAGTCCCGATTACATCACAGCTGTCATCATTAGTGCTTGCAAATAAGGAAGTTCTACCGTCGCAAAAGTGTTTGTGCAAATGACTGTTTACAGGACTGGAAGTGCGTTGTGTAGTGTTTATTATAATATTATCTCTCATTGCAATTGTATTTTGTAGGCATAATATTATGTACAGACATAAAACTGCCCTATTTTTTTGGTTCAGTAAAGAATAGTGTTAATATTTCACTCCACTATTGTGTTTATAAACCTTTTTAATGCGTTAGTTCACCAAAAAATGAAAATTTACTCACTATTTACTCACCCTGATGTGGTTTTATGGGGTTCTTTCTTCTGTAGAACACAAAAGAATATATTCTGAAGAAAGCTGAAAACCCTAACCACTGACTTCCCTAGTAGGAATAACAAATACTATGGGTCAATGGTGACAGGTTTCCAACATTTTTCAAAATAACTTCTTTTGTGTTCAACAGAAGCAAGAAAACTCTTAAAGGTTTAAATATATGTAAAGGGTGAATAAATGATGACAGAATTGTATTTTTTTCAGCTGAATTATCCCTTCAAGTATCTGTGCTGTCTTTTATTAATATTATATTTTATTTCATAAGATTTCATGTAAATTCATTTTTGTTAATGCTGTAAACAGATATTTTGAACTGCACAATTTCCCAAACCCCTCAGACATCTGAATTGCTGATTCGTAGCTGAATCTTATCAGTTAATCTGTTAAATCAATTTACAACTCACAATGTAAATAAATGACATCACAAAAAGTTATGACAATAAATGTTTTTAAGTTACTCTAAAAATTATTAGCTGAAAACTAAACTGATTAAAATTAGTTACACAAAGTTTAACCTAATATTCTATATTCTATTCAGTTTGACTGATGTGAGTTGAGATGACAAAAAAAATCATTATTAAAAAAACTAGGAAGCAAGGATTTTTTACAGTGCACAGTGAACCGCTAAATTGTTAAATGAAAATATTTGATTGCATTTGTTGTCAAATCACAACTGTCATTATTGACTATTACAAACTGCTTCAAAATAAGTCAAAAACAAGAGATCCTCTCAGGTTAAGTGCTTGTGACCGATGGCAAGAAATTTAAGTTACTAATGCAGAATTAAATTTTTTTATTGACATTTATAAATGAAAATGTTATTTAGATGATGACTGTCTTTATTTTTATGAAGTAAACTTGCTTCATAAGTTTACTTCATTTTTAATATTAATCAGCCCATCAGTAGCAGTTATCAGTATTACCAGTTATCAGTAGTTACCAAATTTGCTAATGAAAGTAATCAGATAGACAACAGACATATATAACTAAGCATGTTTTACTTTTGGTGCTGAAGAATATTAAACTATATATATATCAGCACGGTGGCGTAGCATGATCGCCTCACAGCAAGAAGGTCACTGGTTCGAGCCCCGGCTCGAATAGGTTAATAAACTAAAATGGCCGTAGTGTATGTGTGTGAATGAGAGATTGTATGGGTTGCAGCTGGATGGGCATCCACTGCATAAAACATATGCTGGATAAGTTGGCGGTTCATTCCACTGTGGCGACCCCAAATTAATAAAAGGACTAAGCCGAAAAGAAATGAGTGAATGAATATTGTACTTTGACGCAAGTAAAATTGAAAAGGAGGACTTTTAATAATAATAATAGTAATAATAATTTTATTTATATGTTTCCTTTTAAGGACACTTCATATAAGGGTTACATTATATTTTTTATAGAGTCATATTATATTTAAATATCTATAACTGCTTGGTACAAATCTGCTACAGCTGGCCAGACACTTTTGCTAACTCTTAATTTAAACACATCTCACGCAGCTATTTCAGTCATGCACATTCATCTCATTAAATGGGGAAGTAAATTCTGTAAAGCAGTTCAACAGGCTTATATTTAAATATCATCTCAAAACGACCAATCAAATCTGAAAATAACTTTCTCATAAATGTTTTTATTCTCAAATCATGTAACCAAGCATTTTTTCTGTCTTGACTTCAGGATATCGTTTCTGTAGCAACCAGAGTTTCTGACTCGCATTGACCACTAGCTGGTGATAGTTTTTTCTCTTTTGGTTTAGATGGAGTGATGCACTATTATTGCATGCAGCATTTACTTCCCTTCATTTTCAGTACGGGTATGCTGTATTGTTTGTTTTATTGTTTGTTAAACTTCATTAAATCGCAAAGGAAAATTCATATTACAGCAAAGCTTACCATAATATATATGAAAAAAAGCTGCATTACATACAATACCACTTAGTAACAAGCATCAAAGTAAACATTAATCAATTTTTATATAATTAAAATCTACAGTCATAAATGACATTGATTATACAATCACATTCGGTAAAAATGACTTCCTTATTTGTAAATATGAAGACTTTGCTATAAGTATCTTTGCTACTGCAGGATATGAAATGTATTCTGCTGACACGAAACCCTTATCTTACCTTTAACCGAAGAGCCTTTTATTTGTTAATTAGTAGTACTGATTCAAATATATAATTATTTATATACCATGTGTGATTTGTAACCAAAATTTGAATGAACATAAATCTACTCACAATAAATATGCTTTATACTATAAATAACTGTAACTAAATAACATTAAATGCAAATGAGGCAAAAATGTGCATTGGTCCAAATGCCAGCTTTTCTCTTTTTCAACATGACCTCAACAGCTTGAATTTTAGCTTCATTATTTGTATACCCTTCAGAAACTTCAGGACTGTATGTCCCCCTCAACTGTAGTATGTATGAATATAATATTCTATTTAGAACAAATGTAATTTATGGGTTCATTCAATAAATCCACAAATGTTGTTTTTTTAGCTAGTTTTTTTCTCTCTGCCCAAATTTTACTGAATATGGATTGAATCCATTTAACATTCAGCTCACCAAAATATTAAGAGAGTTAAAATAAAAAATAAAGAAAAGTTAAAGAAATACAATATGACAATCTTCAAATGTGATTTTTGCTGTATTATTTCTTTTAACATTAACATTTATTTTACACACACTAGATTATTATTATTTTTGCATTTAATGATTTTGTGCTGATAAAAACATTTAATTATTCAAAATATGTGAAACTCATTGCCTCCATGTAATCATTGGTATTAGCCTTTGTCAAATTATTGCTGATAAGCTAATCGCTTTCAATTAAACCAGTATCAGCCAATAAATAATGGCTATATATGGATATATCCTGCATCCAAGATACCAGCCAAGAAATATGATATATTTCTGGGCTGGTAGATTTTGTACATGCTGTCCAGAACATGCTACAGCAGATATCAAGTGCCATGGCCCAATAAAACTATAAGTTAGCAAGTAAGTAAAAGTAAGTACGTATACCACAAAAAATTATTTTCTTACTTAGATTTCCTAGACAAGCAAAATATATTATCTTGTTTTTAGAAAAGTGATGTTAAAATTAAGTGAGTTCTTCCTTAAAACAAGCAAAATAGTCTGCCAGTGGGGAAAGCAAAATAATCTTGTTTTCGATTTGACCCCATTAGCAGTTTAAATGTATTAGTAGTATCATAAACTTGACTATATGAAAAAATCTGTAATATTACATGTCAAAATGTTATAAATGCATTAATGACACCCCCCCCCTTTCCTAATTTGAACAAAAACATTTTTTAATGGTTCTTGATAGCCAGTAATAACTAATCAAAAGACTAGGTCAGTGCAAACTAATGAATCCATAATGGGGTACAGTATATTCACAGCTAGTGTTTTTCAGCCAATGATAAACTACCAGTGAAAGCTTAATGTGACTATTTTCAATTTCACAAGGTTCCTTTTACAGCATGGATGTTGCGATGTAATTAAAATACATTCAGTTAAATAGACTTAAGCATTTATTTAGTTATTTAAGCATAAAACGAAATGAAAGACCATGTAACTGCTAGCACCGTCAGGATTAGCAGGCAAGCGCAGAAACATTGAAAATATTGGTGTAACATAAACTATCATATTTCAAAGAGATGGTGGGGGGAAAATGGAATTTAATGCAGTGCTTCTACCCACTTCATATCGTATATCTATCAGGCCAAGGTCGTAGATTTGCTCTTGACACATAGGACATACATCCCTAGAGCTGCATTGAACTGTACAAATTCAAGTTTCGTGGCTTTAAAAACATGAATAAAGTACTTAATAACATCAAATAAACACTTATTAAGACAAATAACAATCACATCCCATGCTGCAAAAGTCAATTTACATGATTTTACTGCAGTCGGGCTTTGAGGAGGTATGAATGTAGAGAAATTTAGAGAGGTATGTGGTGCCATTTAACTGTTTTATCCTGATTATTGTTTCTCATTATCATGGAAGCCAAAATCAAAACTGAATTTTGATTAATTGCACAGCCTTGGTTAATAGTATTACGGTGAACTCATAGCGAACTTGACTTGTGCACATGTAGGTTACTAAGGGTTGACGGAGTATTATTATTATTTTATTTTTTTTTGAAGTTGATTAAATTATTGGTATGGACATTTCAGTGGATATTGGTGAGGACACGTTCCCTCCATCCATGCCAATTCTACACCCTTCTATCAGGCAGTGAAGATCACCGGTTTGTAAAGAAATCAGACCTTAAACATGGCAATTTATAATGGAAAGACAGTTCACTGGAAATGCTGTGGCTGGCTGGCTGAAATTAAAAGTCTGTGTCTATATACTCCATTATAGTCATATTTTCTGTTTTCTTTGCATAGTCTGAAATATGGTTATCTAAAATAAGAGCATGCTACACAACTCTGCTGTATTGCCATCTTTTCAAACTTGCTCCTTCCATAAATTACCCGATTCCTTTGTGTGTCTGTCTTAAATATATAGAGATTAATTTTTGACCATTTTTGCAAATGAACAATAGTTTCCTATTCCAATATCAGCACGCAGCAGCATTTACCATGGTTTTCTTACAGAACAGATAGTCACAGCTCATCTTTGAGTTGCAACACACTCCTAGAAAAACACTGATCTACTATATTTCCTTTTATCCTTAGATGCACACTGTTCTTGTTTCAGGGCTTTTTTTAACAGGTATTCATGAGCACTGAGATTAGCCCAGGCGAGCGATACTTGCAGATCCTGCTATTACTCAAGTGTAACTCAAAGAATTATTCACTCCAAAGAACAGTCGCAGATGAGATCCATTTCCTGTTACAATTTCCAAACCACAATCTTAAGCAATGCTTTGCAACACTTTCAAGCCTCACAAGCCTCGACGACACGTTTTCTGAAGTCTTCTGAAGTTTAAAACCATCTCTTTTGCTCATGGCAAGCTTCATTTAACAAACTTGGGATTCACAAACTCCCTAAAAATACATCTATTTTCACAGACGGATTATCAATGTGATTACCAATGATATTATTTGTTGTTTCATTAATTGATTAAACGTTAACTGCTATAGTTAAACTTATATTCAATTATTTAGCAGTATCCCTAGAGTAGTACTGTATAAAATCTGGGTTTGGTTTTAATTGCTCTCCCCGTGTTGGATTTCTTATCTTAATTTAACCTTACTGTATCAGACTGCAGGCGCTATTTTTAGATCAACAATAAAAGGGCTTTCCAGAGAGAATGTAATACTGAAGTAATGAAATGTACATCTAATGGGGCAATTTACTTGCACGGAGAACACTGTCAACTCTAAATTACTTGGATTAAAATTGCAACGTACTGCGATGCAATTTTGTTTTTCAATTGCATATCTACCTCATTTGGGTGCGTAGCGCTGTCTTGAAGTGAAGATCAGAACAGACGAGCTCCCAGTAAATCATTCTTTAAAAGATTCAGTCTGTGGCGCCTTTGTATTATCTCTGTAATATCTCATTTAATGATTTCAAAATGAACAGATAATGAAATAATGGAGATGTGGAGATGAGACATCCCATGGGAATTTATGAGGTTGTATAAAAAATGGTTTTAATTTCTCAGCATGAAATAATTTTTTGTCTCCAAATTCAGGTTAATATTTTGTTCCACATTACACTTTCATTTCTTTCCTTTTTTTGTTTTTTTTTAATAGTTTTTGCAGACATAGAAAAACAAGGAACAGTCAGACAAACCCATCATGAAACAATAATCTAAATGTAAAATAAAGCATGAAACCAGGTCAAAAGGTGAGTCTGAGAAGCCAGTCAGAAAAAAGAGACCAAACATTTTTCTTCCAGAAACAAAGAATAACTTTTTTTTAAGCTATTGTCATGCCATACTGAACAGATAACCGTACATTTCGGTTGAGAGTCTCCAGAAAATCTGACTAGCCAAAAATGTCTATCATTGGGTCAGGGAGTAAATCACAATCATAAACCTTTGCAAACAACTGAAATATTTCTAACCAAAAACTCTGAATTTGAACACAGGACCAAAAAATATGTGCTAAGGTACCCTCAGCAGGTTTACACTTGTCACAGGTGGGGAAAACCGAGGGATAGAATTTACTAAGCTTTGTTTTAGAATAGTGAAGCCTGTTTAATACTTTGTACTGAATAAGGTTGTGTCAAGAATTTATAGAACATGAATAAAAGGCATTGATTCCAATCATCTCAGAGATTAAAACCCTTAGCTCTTCTTCCCAAGTAACTTTCAAATGAAGAGAAGAAAAATCTGTTTTGTTTTTAAAAGCATTAACAAATAAAGAGGTTAGGCCCCTAGCATTTGGAGCAATTTCATTTCTAAATTATTTTTTTTCTGTTGTTAGAAATATCTATCTATCTATCTATCTATCTATCTATCTATCTATCTATCTATCTATCTATCTATCTATCTATCTATCTATCTATATTAATGTTTTAAAATCATTTTCATCATCAAAAAACATGTCCAATTTTACTTGAAATCATGAAAATTATACTAGGCATGGGGTGATAACCGTTTTGAAAGTATACCTTGATTTGGATCAAGGTTTTAAAACATTTTCTGCTATACCATTCCTACAATATATGTAAGATTTATGTAAAAAAGTATATGTACATTTTTTAAGGACAACATCAGAAAATATATGCAAAGATGCCATTTTAAATTGTAAAGAATTCTGTGTTTTTGAAACGTAGGTGGGGTTATAAACAAACGCTGGTTCTATAAATAATCTAATATAGAACCAACAATAACACGGCTACCTTGTGATGATATTTGTTGAACATGGTGTAGTGTAAGTTAACACAGGTTTATTTACCTGTAGGTAGACACGGTTTCCGTCAGGTTAGTCAACAAATGTACATGACTTTCGCTGCTACAGTTTACAAAAGCAACAGTTTTACCACACTGGAAATAGACAACTGCGCTTCTCAACCACAAGAGGGAGCAGCGAGAGAAACTCGCTTAGTGTTGCTTTATTATTATTGTCGAGACTTTCCTGTTTTGTTTTACAACATCACGAAGCTCAAATGTGAATTTTGAAACAGCTGTGGGGTTTAAAAACACAAGTTGCAAAATGTGGACAAGAACTAATATGCGGATGTGAATTGTCTCCTTGTTAGCAACATCTTTTAAAAGCACACTTAAAAAAAGACATTCTCTTCGGCTAAAGCGAATCACAAACCTTAGAAACTGTGTGAATTAGCCTTCAAGTTCGGCCAGCAATTTGACAGCTCTTTTATTTACAGTCTACTTCAAATGCACCGGTGATAAAGCTGGTGCAAAAACACAGACACACAGTGACAGGTACAGAATAAAGGAACTTAAATAATGTAATAGACTTCATCTTTCATTTACACAGCTGCTAGCAGCATGCTTCACTATTTAAATGAGCCAGATGTTAGTTTATTGTTGATTATATTTAATAAATTTTAGGAATAGCATAGTTTACTCATGGGTAAACAAATCAGTTTTACCACACATTGTTTTTTCTTTTGCAGACACACTGCCGAATGTCCAAACTTAAGCCTTAAAAGCCTCAAGTCTTAAAACGATTTGGCAATACAGCATAATGTCAGTCTTGTGATGCTTGCTTTGCTTTCTCAGCATTTTCTGAATCATATTATATTGGCCGCACTCCAGAAGCAGTCCAGGGTGCATTTCTGTCTGGCACATATTTCTTGTTCTACATACAAATAATAATAATAAAAAAATACAGGGACTGAACAGAAATCTGTGCACTGTTGCAATGAATGCGTTCAATGTGTTACTAGCAGATAGCATCAATCTCAACCTTCAAATATTGTTGCAGCATTTTCCACAGTGCAGATTTCATTCTAAAATATAACCTACAGTAAGAAATTTTGGTCAACAAACAATTATTAAGAAAGATTCACAATAATAAGAATAATAATAGAATAAGTTCACAGTACTCATATATATTAGTTTTTTTTTAACTCAAATGGTTTGTTGCAACCAGTTTCCTCAAATGCCTTAACTTATTGGGTTTTAAAGTACTCAGTTGGTTTGAGTTCTCTTCATTTATCAGGTTTAACTGTGCTCGAATTGCTTAGTTTACTCAAACTGATTAAGTTCTCAGTACTCAGGATAAGTTTTAACTTAAATGGTTTGTTGCAATCGGTTTCCTCAAATGATTTAAGTTACCTCACTTTTTGGGTTTTACATTGAAGGTATAGAAATATAGAAATTTATATTTTAATCATCAAAAACATGTTCAATTTTACTTGAAATCATGAAAGTTACACACACTATAGCAAATTTCACAATGTGATTAAACATATACTTTTGATTTATTCATCTAAATTCCATGACTATCCTCATTATATGATTATTTGTTTAATTCTTTCTTTTATATGACTGAATTGCTTGTATTCACGTTTTCTGCGTTGTAGAAATCATATAGGGCCATAAAGGCCTGTGGTTAAAGCAGCACAATGTCTCAAAAATAGTGTGTAAAATATAACCTACTGTAACATATTTTTAATAGTAATAATAAAAAATAATGAATTTTATTTATAATGTGCTTTAAATAAATAATAAGTTAAAAGCAACTGTAAAAAAGGCTAGTCTTGAGAAGTTTTTTTAAAACAGTCAAGAGAAGTGGTGCATTGTATGAAAAGCTCGACCATCCATGGTTTTTAGTTTACAATGTGGCTGACACAGCGTAAGTCCAGATGAAGAACGAAGACTGTGGATGAGAGTGGCGAGAGTTACCAGGTCACAAATGTAGTCAGGTGCTAGCCCATGTACTGCTTTATATGTTAAAATCAGGGTCTTATAATCAATACGTGACTTAAAAGGAATCAAGTGAAGTTGCTGAAGTACAGGGGTGATATGGTGGCGCGAGGAAGTGTGTGTCAAAACCTGTGCAGCGGAATTCTAAATATACTGGAAATGTCTGTGAGAGCTTGTTTGTAGGCCCCCGAACAGTGAGTTTGAAGGCTCTTTTTGTTAAGTGTTTGAAGTTAAGTGTTTGAAGTGTGAGTTAAAACTGAGCTGTGCATCAAAAAGTACCCTAAGGTGTTGGCGCTAGTTTTGTAGTAGTTAATGTGTTGACACATGCACTCCAGTGCTCACGGTGACCCGAGTTTGATTCCTGCCTTGTGGTCCTTTGCCGATCATTCCCCTGTCTTGCTCCCCACACTATCCTTGGAGGTCATTATTTAACATTGGTGGAAGTGCCAGTTAGTAGAACCTCTGTTTTAGAACTGTTTGCCATCAACAACTAATGGGTTGATGACAAACAGTAATGTGTTTTCATGAAGATGTTCTGAAATAAAATGCTCACGAATGACTAAATGTTTTCATAGATGGAGGCATGCAAATAAAAAATGTAGACTTGAGTAGTCTTTACATAGTTTAAAGAGATAGTTCACTCAAATCTAAAACTTATTCTGTCCTTATTTACTCATCCTCCACTTGTTCCAAGCCAGTTTTAGTTTTTTCTCACAAAGGACAATATACTGAAATATGTTAAAAACCTTTCACTATGGAAAAAATGATCATCGACTTCTAGTATTTTTGTTTTTATGGATGTCGATGGCTGTTTTCCTGAGAAGGGTATAAACGAAGGTTGGAGCCAGCTCTAAGTGGGTGGGACTTGAGCTCCAAGTGAGCTGTAAAAACCTGGAATTTTCATTTATTTAATGTCTTGTACATAACACAGAGTCCAATATTGTGCTTAATGAATGTCTACACCTACCCCAACCCTAAACCCAACCTCACAGTAACCTGATGTGTTTTATTAATCTTTACTCCACCTAAACCCAGCCTACTTGTGGCGTAAGTCCCTCCCATTTGGAGTTTACCCAAGATACTTGAACTGTAGTCCCTCCCACTCTGGGTCTCTGAACTGCAGCGATACTATTTAGCATATGGTTGTACTTGTTTGTGAAGAGAAAATATTTTCTTTTGAGTGTGTAACAGAAGAGTATGCAAGCTTTGGAACATACTACTTCCTCGTTAACAGATCGTTGTGTTGCTTAGTTATGACCCCTGTCAATCATCCACACATCATCCACATTTCTTTCATATTTAATTTCCTACCTTTTTGGAGAAGCAACAGCAGGTTAATCTCCCATTCGCGAGTCTTTAATGCAGAGAAATCACCTCAGGTCTTTGGATAATTATGCATTCAGATGTTAATGTCCAAACATGTCTTTACATAAGTTAAGTATTATTGTTGCAGATGAAATATAACACGTAAAACATGCTTGAAATATTTTCCAGTAGGCTAGATGTTACCATTCATACAAACATCTTTACCAAAGCCTCACTCCTTGACGGTTGGTCTCGCATGTCCACCATGTTTGTAGTTCATTTACACTTTTCACCTGCGTTTGTAGTTCTAATCGAATTTACATCCAACTAGTAATGTACTGTGAGCAATATTAGTGGTTAGAGTAGAGTTCCACATCTAAAATTTTTACTGGATATAGTAAACCATCTAGGAACCTTTGGCATACTAGTTTCAACATACTACGATTTGGGACATACTAATTCTATTTTAAAATACTATTAAGGACGGATGGTATGCGAATTGGGACGCAGTTTTGGTTTTCCTCCAACATTATTCTGAATATCTTGTTTTGTATTCAAAATAATAATAATAAGAACCACTTGAGTGAGTAAATCATTTTTGATAAACTATCCCTTTAATATCCAAACTCACCGTAATAAGTATCATGATTTGATGAGTGTGCATTCCAACTGTTGTTTTATTCATCCAAAATCTGCCACATTCCATGAGATTTTATGACTAAATTCCATCCGTGATTTCTCAGCGCAGAGTTTATTCTCAAACCAGCCGTACGGGTGAATTTTGCTCATAATGCTCATATTTTGAAGGAACGTGTTGATGAAGTGCTTGTTGTATAATTAATGTGAAATGAATGATTGAATGTTGTGGTATTTTATTAATGGATGTATTTTGAATATTTCCTGATTGTTATGTAACAGGAAGGGCTCACGGGGCTGATGACTTCCTGCCTGTGCTGATGTACGTCTTGGCTCGATGTAACATCACCGCTCTTCTGCTGGATGTGGAGTATATGATGGAGCTAATGGATCCGGCGCTGCAGCTCGGAGAGGGTATGGACACACACACACACGCTAAGTCACACACACATCCGAGCCAAAGTGAATGTACATTAATACTGTAATAAAGTATGGACAGATTGCATGCTTAAAAAGTACTATGCAACTACTGTATGTCTGTGTTTTTTGGGAAAAATTATTGGAAAATCAAAGTAATTTCGACATTCTAAGGTGTATAGTAAATGAGAATGAAAGAAATTATGAAGATTCAATATACAATATGCAATTGATTCATTTTTGGGGGATAAAATGGCTGAAAAGCATTCATTTCATCCTTAATAAATGAAATGTAACTATATTTTCACACAATTTGCATAATCACTTGCTTTTGCAGCTTGGTTAAAAGTAAGGAACAATAAAGAATATTATGGCCATGGGTGCAATTTGAATCATGGTTTGTTGTTAAAAGGGGGCTATTATGCAAAAATCACTTTTATTAGGGGTTTAAACAATTAAAAAAAAAAAAATTATTTTAAATATTTTACATTTTATTTGTTTAAACTCAGTTGTGTGGCAACAGTCTGTGAATATAACCAGCTTATAATGGAATGTATAAATAACTAGAAAACGTTACTTTAAAACATATCAATTAAAAATGCAGTATCGTTTTGAACATTTTATAATGAATTATAGTAAAAACATAAACAATCCCATTTATAACACAATAGAGTTCAATGCTGAATACCAAGCTGCTCCTGCCTTTGCCTTGATTTGCCCAATTATGTCTGTTCTAGAGACATCAGATACATATTTTAAGTCTTATAATAAGGGGCATCATAGGTCCCCTTCAATGCTTTTAGCATAATAGTAACTCCTGATCCGCTGTGTAAAGCATATACTGGATAAGTTAATAATTAATGAATAAATGGACTAAGCTGAAGGAAAATGAATGAGTGTATTTAGACAAGCAAAATTCTTAAGCAGGTCGTACATTGGAAGCGCCGCTCGGCGCCGCGACTTGGTGCGTACATGATAGTTTAAAGTATCACACACCAGACTGGGACATTCGCATGATATTTAACATGAAACTCATCAGATGGCGCTCTGTGGCGCGGCAGAGAAATGAACAGTGTCCTGAGTCGTGGCTGGGCGCCGCGGACAGCCGCCGACTTGCGGCGCCGGTGTGTGTACCCTGATAGAAACCTATGTTTAGAAATCTGAAATGAGTGGCGCTGCGTGGTGCGCCGCTCGAGCGGCGCTTCCGGTGTTCGACCTGCTTTAGTTTCACAAAGATTAAACTCCTCAGACAGAATGGTGCCATATTTGAAGACACAAATAAATAATATGTTTATAATTGATTTAGTCTGTGTGTCAGCTAGCATTCTAAAGGTAGTACTACATAATCCCCACATATCTGCATTCTTCTAGGTTCCTACTATCTCACTACCACTTATGGAGCTCTGGAGCACATCAAAAATTTCGATAAACAAGCTGTTACCAGACAGCTAAGTTTGGAGATCCAGGACTCCATCCATCGCTGGGAGCGCCGCCGTACCCTGAACAAAGCCAGAGCGTCTCGCACATCTGTCCAGGTACTACAGACCTTGTTCACACTGTCAGTTCATGTCTGATTTTTGTGCATATATAACTGGAAACTGATCCATATTTATTCTATACTGTAAAAAAGCAGTTAGTTCACTTTACCTTAAAAGTGTTCAAACCAATTGCTTTAAAAAACGATTCGTTGACTTTACTTTAAAAGATGAGTAAATCCATTGCCTTAAAGGTTCAAGACACCCTGGAGTACTTTTTAAAAAGATTTTAACAGATTTGTGTGTTGAGCTTCAGTTAAGACAACATTAGCACCTGTCAGCTTTAATTGTGGGGAAAACTGGATCATTTTGAGCTTTTGTCAGTCATCTTCCGGGTTTAAAATATTTTTTGGGGCAGGATCAAAATCGGTGACATATCGCGAATCTGCTAGTGGAGTGATGACGCGTCGGTTTCTCATTATTATTCATAGCTGAGTTTTCTTATCCTATGAGAAGACCCTGCTTCTTAATAATTCATGAGAGCACATGCTTTCCGAAGACAAGACAGATCTACCAAGCTGTGTGACTCAATGACTGGGTGAGACCACGTCCAAGTCCGCGCACGGCATGGTTCATATATGTTTGTTTTCATGATCCACGGGGTTTGTTCTCTGCGATGCTATCAGGGTCGATACAGCAAAGCTGTTGGTTTGCAGCAAGCATTTTTGTCTGGAGAGCTGTACAAGAATTGGAGAATGGTGGACCTTGTCTTTTATCACATGAGTTTGTTACCATACAGACACATCGCTGTGCTATCGTGTTCACATATGTTTAAAATCCTCCGGCAGGGCTAATGGTTGGACTAGATAGGGCAAGAGAACTGCTGCACTGCTATCCACTGTGTCTGCGTTCAGACCCAGGGATTGAGGAGGAGAGAAGTCCTCCTCATTTATAGTGTTTATATAAACACGATTATCTTTATAATGATATAACAAATTGTGATTATGTGTATATGAAATTACAAACAACATATGTAGGACGGCATTAAATTACTTACTGTTTATTTCTTTGCATTTTAACTTTGTAAACTATAAAATCACGGGTCTCCTCATGATTTGTGTCTCATTATGTGAGCCAACTGACAACAGTTGTTCGCTCCCCTCTTTTTACCCTGCTCTGCGGCCTCTGCTCGCAGTGCTCCATGCCCATCATGAAGCATTTTTTGAAAAAAATATGAGGTAGATTTGAACCAAAAGCATTACATGCAATAGCCAATCAGCTTTCTGTTATTGAACTCGGTGTGCACAATGAATGTGACGTCATCGCTGTGGTTGCGGAGATTCGATTTGGGTGCTCGCGACATGATTTCAGCTGGCAGAGCTCAGTAAATTTTTTCAGACTCGAGCGATCAGTTCGCGCAGCGCCGCGTTTGATTTGAGTTGATTATGAAACACTTTGAAGAGATTTGTCTGAAACAGGTATGACTGAACAGACATCTTTATGATCCGTCCATGCGTGATCATAGGGAGAACCAGATAACCAATAATTCTTTGCAAAATGCAACAGTTGCATAAATTGCAACAGCCGTTGAGGGAAGTTTTTGTAAAAGTTTTGTAAAAACCTGAGGGATAAGTTTGTTAAAACAAAAAAAGAGGCAATGCAAAAGTGGAGACCCAGGTGGTTTTAATATTACAGAATTTTTTTTTCACCATTCATAGGTTTTACACTGATGTATATATTACAATTTAGAATTTTAAACAATTTACAGGTTACAAACTAAAATGAAGTAACAAATTAAGTCTTTGATAACTGGAAAGGAACATATGAACCTATCGGTTTACAATATACTGATGCCCAATTTCTAGGCTTTATTGGTGATAATGGTAAGGAATGTTGGATCATTATTGCCTTTTTAGCTTATAAGTAGAGGACACAAACTAGCCAGACCGTATGAATTGTTGAGTTGGCAAAATAAAAAAAAAAGTCAGTATTTTTTCGTAAGTGTACTTTTTTTTTTTTGCTTTTATTCTTGCCATAATAAAAATTTATTTGTAGAGCAACTCATGTTCTGTTGCCATTAATATTTAACTTTAATAGGTAGAACTGTCCGAGATATGAACAAAAGCAAGTGATGCTTCAAAGTTTGATTAAAAAAAGAATTCGTCTGATTTTATTGTCTGTTTCTTTTGACCGCCCACTGTCATCTCAATGGCGAATGCGTCAAGTATAAAAGCCTCAGCCGTTTCGTGAGATGCGCGATGTGGCGCAAAGGCGAAAGTATAAATCAGCCTTAACAAGTCTGACTATTTTAGTTTTGTCATTCACAAAACCCCACCCCAAGACCCAATCGTCATTGGGGGTTAAGCAAATCGTACTTAATTGTATGAATGAGATCGTAGGAATTCAAACGAATTAGCCATTAGATAAAAAAGTTACGAATTGTCATGAGATAGCGTTGGATATTCCAAAGCAAATTCAATGAATCTATGAGCAGTCTGATCATTCTTGTCCATGTCATAATTAATTTAGATTACAATATTGCATATTATAACACAGTGACAATCCAAAACAATCATAACAATCCAAAATTGTGTGTTGTCAAAGCCTGACATAATGCTAAGTGATGCTAATGGTTATTAGAGAAAAAAGGTTTTGATGCACAACAATATTCCAACTCCTGAGTTCCTGAACATAATTGATGACAATGATAAATGCAAATGAAAATCACTGGTCAGTCAACATAAAAATAACTTATTTATAATAACTTATATATAATAACTAACTTATTTGCTACCTTTCTGTCAGGACTTCATCAACGTGTCCTTCCTGGAGGCTTGCTCCAACACCAAGACCCTTGGAGTGCGTCCCAACACTACCGCTAAGGACCTGTGCAGTCAGTGTGCTGAGAAGTTTGAAGTGTTGGATCCTGAGTGCTATTGCCTAAGTGTGTTGGTGGAGGGCCATTACAAGCATTTGGCTCCTGAGGAGTTTCCTCTCGCAATCAAATCCACTTTGCACCACAGCGAGCCTCGCAAGGAGTATTATTTTGTCTACCGCCACGGTCGCTGGCCAGAACAAGAGTCTGTGGATGAGACTGCATCAACACCAGCACCACAAGAGAGTTTGATATAAAATCATGCATTTGTACATGTGTGTTGGTGACAGGTGGATCTTTAGCAAGCTGCTTGATCAGACAACTTTAATATATCAAAGAATGTATGTGATACAAAAGAGTGTGAGCTGACATTACAATGCCTAACCACACAGCAGAATGTGCTATTTGCCCATGGAAATTACGAAAAAGGAAACTGGCTTTCAGGGGACTGGCATTTCGCTGAAAAGAACCAGGACTGGAATATGAAAAAGGATCTAATGTTTTTTTTCTCCTACACGAGCATGGTAAGCCTCGCATGAACAGCCTGCCTTGTAAAAAAAAGTCTTTTTTTTTGAAAGTCAAGAAAATCTGTGCATACACGCCGCAGAAACATCCTTCACCTTACTCAGCCTTGACTTCAGCAGATCTGCGTTGTACAGTCCTTGAAAGTTTTGTGATTTACAAACGAAACTTTAAATCTCCAACAATGCAAATCTTTTCACATCTCAGGGCTCGGCAGATTGTGACTCATACCCTGTTTTTTTGGTGCTTATTTCTTCATTTGTACATTTTTTTTTAAAGCAATGCGTCTTTACAGACCTTGAAGCCACTGTGTACTGCATTGCTCTCATATTATATGTACTCAGCCGTTTTCCATGCAGATATGCTCTCTGTGTTATATTTTCTTCATGTTTGGTTCGTTTTTATAACTCACAAAGTATACATTATAGTTTAGGCATAAGCTCTGCTTTTTGGCACATTATTTTAAGCAGCATGAATGCATTTGTATTATGGGACTGCTTTGGTGTGCACAACACTTGTCAAACCAAAATTGTTGTATTAAAAATGTATACTGGTAATAAATACTTTTTACATTATTTATGATGTGTGTTCATAATTGGAAAGAGTAAAGTAATGATATTACGCAACTTTAAGGCTTCTAAGTTTGTTTTGGAGGTCTGCTACAATACGGTTTCATTCATCTGAAGTCAAAAACATTGCAATTCTCTCATAACATACGTTTTACATCAATTTCTCGATAAGATGCCAACGAAGGGTCTCCTGATAGGATCTGTCTAATTGGTCAGTTAGTTTAGTCTGCTTTGTCTGGTGGATTACTTTGAATGGATTACAATGTAAAGCTGCGGTCACACTAGACTTTTCTCCCCATAGACTTCCATTCAAACGCACACGAATGCGTCAGACTGGAAACGCAAGCTTGTGTGATAAGTTTCGCAATTCGCTGTGTTGCAAAGTTCAAGCTTGGTGAATTCTGACCTGCGAAATCACATCACTTGACTACGTGAGACCAATCGAAGATCAAAACATGACCTCTCTGGACAGAAATTTAAAACATGGAGCAATCGCTTGCTTTTTTAAAATGTCTATTCATCTTGTTTAATCCCACTCCATTTCACAGTGCTGTACTACAAAATTTCGCTAGCTCAAACTCTAGCGTGACCGCAACTTAACCTGGATAAAACCTGAATAAACCTGGAGGTATTCCTCAATTGTACAAACTTTAGGAGAGTAATGTTGGTGAAGATTTTACCATATCAGTTTGACCCCAAGTCTAATGATAAAACCTGTGAAGAACTTGATCAACCTGAAACTTTATCACAAGCACAACCTGAGAGAGTTGTTTCTTAAAGCTACATTTTTACTGAATTTAATTCCTTTACATCAGCGTCATATCCATCTGGGTATGGGATTAAATAAATTAAATTATTATGATTGTCAGATTAAGCTAAATAATTTTTTTAAATAAAATTTATGAAATGTGTTATAATATGTACATCCACACATGTTTCATTCATTCATTCATTCATTCATTCATTCATTCATTCATTCATTCATTCATTTTCTTTTTGGCTTAGTCCCTTTATTAATCAGGGGTCACTACAGCGGAATTAATTGCCAACTTATCCAGCATAACCGCAACCCAACACTAGGAAATTTGGGGTGGCCATTTTAGCTTATTGAATTCACCTATAGCGCATGTGTTTGGACTGTGGGGGAAACCGAAGCACCCAGAGGAAACCCATGCAAAGATGCGGAGAACATGCAAACTCCACACAGAAATGCCAACTGACCCAGCTCAGGGGCTCAAACCAGCAACCTTTATGTTATGTAATGCCCTGCACACGTTTCATCAGATTTATTTTAGTGCTGATAATAATTACCAACCATATGCTTTGGTGTTTAGTTTAGGAACATTGTCCAATCAATGCCTGAGTTTTGTTAAGTGATTAAATTCTGTGCTCTGGTGATTCGTCTTGTCATAAACAGCAAAGAACAGATATGATGTAGAGGATTCATTTTGCAGTGATTATAATAGGAAATTTTGTGAGAATAAGACCCTATCCCCACGACAATGGATATGTCAATCCACAAAACACATATAATTTGATCCTTTTGTCCGCACAACATCGGAATTGTCATTGCCTTGAAACTAACTTTTTGCATATGAGGTTACATAAACTGAGCTGAAAAAAAAACTCAAAACATTGCCTCTTGCATAGATGTTTGGATAGACGAAACACCACTTTTTGGAAACTATGATGTCATCATATGATGATACTAGAATTCGGTACCAATTGGTACTAGAATTTTTAAAACGTTCATATCCCGCTGTTGAGCGCGTTCTTAAACACAGCTGATTTGCCATTGTGTTCATGTGCTCAAATGAAACGACTATGATCGGCTGTGAAGGTCATCAGTTTACCGAATTCATCATGGTTTAATGAGTGTAATATACAGGGACACTGAAGTGTTTTAAAGCCACGAAGATCAGCTGGTCTGTTTATTTAATGATGTACGACGTTTTTTAAAATTTCAGAACCGATTTGTGACATTTATCGCACACTCAAACAAACTTTTTTTGCTGCTTGTTTAAACTAATTTAATATGAGCTTAACACAATTCTGAAGATTTTTTGGAAAACTTTTTTTATGTTCAGACAACTTAAATTTGTATCAATTTATGTTACGACAAAATTAATGAATTATGTGGAACCCTGCATTTTTTACAGTGTAAATCGCCTCCAAAATAAAATAATGCTTTGTGGAAGTTTTCCAGTCAGGCTCACTTGGCAAGACTCAGGTAAGACATAGACATAAGCAGCTACATTTCAAAGAAAAGTGTCAGTCACTTGAGGTCAAGTACGTTACAAGTCCACCATAATAATAACCATGGATGTACAATAATAAACGATTTGTTTTGATTTTGAAAAATCAAGAATTGAGATAAAATGGTGTCAAATTAGGTCCCCACTGATATTAAAAGCAAATCTACGCCCTTGATTAGAAGTTTACATGTTGTTAAGTTTGTTAGCACTGTAACAAAGATGATAGAATACACGATAAGATATGTCACTCATATAATTTTGAATTGGGAAAAGTATAACAGTCAATATGGCGAATTAAACCTTGCCTACTAGTACAGGAGCCAATCATCGACTGCTATAGACTAACATTTCTCCAGGAGAGAAGCTAAGACCAGACGTATGCTTTTTAAGACAGTTTTTGTGGTCGACAAACAAACTAGAATCCTAGTGAATACTTGCTTTACAGACATAAAAAATATATTGAAATAAAGCTGTAAACCTGTACTTTTAAATGAACCAACTACACTTGAAAACAAGTTTTCTGGTTTTGTAATCTGTATGAAACAAATGCGAGGTACAGTTCGTCCTGTCAAACGCACATCACATGACAACAGCAATTCAAACCCCCACAAACTTATAACCAAAGTTTCCAGCGGTGGTGAATTACTTCTAAAGACCAACTAGACAACCAGCAAACACACATTAACAGGTACACACTTTAGATATTTTAAATCCACCATAGTGTCTTATTAATAACTGTATGTCTGTACTCAGCGTGCTGAAGTAATTCATCTGTGCTTCTTTACAGCACTACAGGTGTGGAGTAATACTACACCATTTTAATCAAGGTTTTCGTTTCCATCCAAGACATTTCTTGAAATTATAGAAGAATTAAAGCAAAAGAAAAAACACAGTTGTTGCCATTAGGAGAAACTGCAGTGTAGGGATGCAAATCAACACCAGGCTCCGTAATATAACATTTGCTGTATGTGCAGTAACAGCTCACATTTGTTTTCAAATGTTTTACACAGTAAAATGAAATTATGCAAATGAAATTGGTTTATAAGAGTGAATTTAAGAGCATTTAGAACTACAGTGAATTGTCAAGTTGTTGCCCTAATGATGTGATTCAGAACAAATACTGCCACGGACAGTTTTCTTCTTCTTTTTTTTTTTAAAGAAACTCACATTAGGATGAGATTTAATAACAGCATCTTGTTTGTGGAAGAAGAAAATAGAAGTGGGTGTTTTACCTGTCAGATTTAAGAGAGCACCAAAGCCTTCGCTCCAGAGTGACACGTGTGGGAAGGATATTTGTGCGTTTACCAAACATTGGGATTCTGGGTAGCGCAGCCTCTCTGGAGGCAGATGAGCTCAGCTATGTTTATTGCATATCAATGATAGAGGAATGCGGCGGGGTAAAATGAGACGTTGATGCTGACTGTAATACACATGAGATGAGTGCAGAGGTGTGTGATGCAATGTGTCAAGCCTCTCTTCCCTTGCAGATGTGACAGTTTCATTAATGCAGGACTGGAAGTTGAAATCCTCCCCGTTTACAGTGTCATTGCATGGAAACCAGGAGAGCATTTGTGTCCTCAATGTTTGATTGCCTTGTGCACACAAAAGTCTGTGTTTGTTTTAGGAACTCAAGCAGTTTCCTTTGAATTTGATTATTAAATAGTATTACTGTATTAGTTAAAAAGTTGTGTTTAATATTATATATAGTTGAAGCCAGAATTATATTATTATGTTTATTATTTTTCCCCAATATTTCGATATTATAATTTCGATAAAACCTAAATGTTTGCATTTTGTCTGTAATTAAAAAGGCAAAACAATTACAAAAACATCCAAAAAATATCCAAAAGGATGCACAAGGGTGCATGTATGTTTAAAGTACAAACATTTGTGTAGTGTATTTATTTTTGATACAGCATAGAAAAACTGTTTACAATGTAATGTAAAAAACTAAATAAATAATCAAATGTCAAACTGTGCCATGATAAAATGTTTCCAGTAACACATTTTCAATAGTAAAGTGTTCTTTTAAATGACTCAATGAAGCTGCATTGAGGCTAGAGTGGTTGAAGTGATTACTGTCTCATGTGTGGCTCCTTTCTGTGCATCCTACACAAAGCCTGACCTTGGAATCTGAACAGCACCTTAACAACATAACTGCTGAATTCATTGCTTAACATTATTGTGGATAATAAAGTGTTTGCATATACAGTTGAGGTCAGAATTATTATCCCCCCTGTTTATTTATTTTTCTCCCAATTTCTGTTTAATGGAGAGAAGATTTTTTTCAACACATTTCTAACCATAATAGTTTTAATAACTCATTTCTAATAACTGATTTATTTTACTTTGCCATGATGACAGTAAATAATATTTGACTAGATATTTTTCAAGACACTTCTATACAGCTTAAAGTGACATTTAAAGGTTGAATTAAGTTTATTAGGTTAATTAGGCAGGTTAGGGTAATTAAGCAAGTTATTGTATAATGATGCTTTGTTCTATAGACAATCAAAAAAAGAAAAAAGAAAAGAAAGAACTGACACTGTTTAAATTCACTATAATCTTCTATGTGAAGCTGCTTTGACACAATCTACATTGTAAAAGCGCTATACAAATAAAGATGAATTGAATTGAATTGAAGATAGCTTAAAGGGGCTAATAATTTTGACCTTAAAATTGTTTTTTAAAAATTTAAAACCGCTTTTATTCTAGCCAAAATAAAAAATATAAGACGTTCTCCAGAAGAAAAAATTTATCATACATACTGTGAAAATGTCCAAAAGGGGAGCTAATAATTCTCTCTCTCTCTCTCTCTCTCTCTCTCTCTCTCTCTCTCTCTCTCTCTCTCTCTCTCTCTCTCTCTCTCTTGAATGTTTGTAATTCATGAATGCTTTAAAATTCATGAATACAGAAATGAGGTCTTAGGAGATTTAAAACATTAATACATGTTAAAAAATAAAATAAATAAAAATAAAGAAATAAAGAAATAAAACTAAATAAATACATAAATAAAAAGTAAAAAATTGTAGCATGTATTGTTAAGAAAACAAATCTTACCAAACATTAGTACAATATTAACATATGTTCTATGCTAGAAAAGTAAATGTTCTACTAAATTTTAAAAACTGTGCTTTATTTACTAACAATAACTAAACATAAATAATCCTTGTACAGCATTTATTATGTTAATTTCAACCTTTACTAATACATTACTAAATACAAGTTGTTAGCATTAGTTGGACTTATTACATTAAGTAACATTAACAAAGGTAAATAAATACTGTATTAAATGTTTGTTAATAAGGTACATTGACAGTTATTAACTATTAGTACATTACATATTAATTTCTTAACTGTTTTGAAGTTGAAACACATTGAAGTTGGTATTATGTAGTCGTAAAGTAAATATAAACACATCTGAAACATGACACTTTCTTCTTATTTTGATCAATTGTTGATCATGTTTGATGAAATGACTACAGATTCTATTTACATTATGAAGAAATGTCACAGCACAGACACTCTATATGGTAGACAGACATTTCAGACTGCATGATTTATCAAGATTACAAAATGGACTTGCAATTGAAATGACAAAATAGTCTAGTAAATTTTGAGATATGAAACTTGATTCCACCCATTCGAGGGAGGAGCTCACTAAACGTTTTTGAACTGTTTCTATGGTAACACAGTGTCCAATTTCAAAACATTTTTTTTTCACGGGATGAGTTTTAAGTTTCAGAATGATATCTAATTTAGGATGATTACTGAAATATGTGAGAGAAAAAAAACCCATAAAATTGAACACCAAGTAGGATTCCAATCATTAAAAAGGTAATAGCTTCTTCATGAAGGAATTCATTTGCATAATATCATAATGTTTTTACTACATAATTAACTATTATATTTAAGACTTAGCATTAGACATATTATAGGATGTTAATTTTATTGTCTCAGGAGATCAAGATTTGGCTGTTTTACATGGTCGCTGTTATGCCCTGCTTGTAGATCATAATCTGCCAGCAAAACTCATCTTTCTGTGTTGGCTCTTGAATGCTAATGTAAGGAATGCTAATGTTATCATAACCTTGATAACAGGAAAAGCATGAAGCATTTTTAATTCTCCATCAATCACATTCTCCTCTCTGAAGTTTTATAGGCTTTTAGGGACATAAATGCTAATTTATATATATTTATTTTTGATTCAAAGGGATAATTTACCTTTAGTAAAGATGAAAATGTGGTTAATTTACATTGTATATTAGCATTAGTTTAGATGATTTACTTTTTTCTTTACAGTAGAACAAATTGAAAGATTCTAGCTGAAGCTTATATTACTTATTTATAAATATTTAGTATATTTATGATTAGAGATTTTCATTTTTTTGAACTGACTGAATATTGGTTTAAGTAAAATAGTCATATTTGGTTTCATAAAAATGCTTGATAACATATTTTCCAATCTCAAACAAAAATAAAACAAAAGCATTGTGATTCTTCGAAATTGACAACTGGTTAGATCCGCAAATGTAATAATTTATTGTGGTTGAAAATCAGGGTTATTCCACCAATTAATTATTTCTTATCTTTTTTAACACGGGAGTAACCAGAATTCTTTAACTACTAATGGTCATAGCGGTCATTGTGACTGTTTACATTCAAAGCTTCTATTGAGATTTTAGAATGAAGTTTTAAATGTTTGTCATCACATATTTATAAATCATTCATTACCCAAAAAATACAATAATTTTTGTGATAATTGTGTATGAGAAATGAGACATACCTCGCTTTGCTGGCAAGTTGTAGAGAAACATTTTTCATTACAATGAAAATGTTTTTAAATAGCCCCTTTCACACATTGATACCAGTAAATATTTGGAAAATTTCTGGAAAAATTTGCCAGTAAATTTTATAAAAATGCTGTTCAGACAAGCAAGGATGTTCCAGAATGTTTCTGAAAGCTGAGACCATTCACACCTCCAATCCAAAATTCTAGTAAAGTCAGACATCAGGAACCAGAAATGAGCTTTAAACGGCTGCGCTAGTCGCAGGGGTCGCAGGCTTTTGTTGATGATTTTACTTTTATCTACAGCTTTAGCATTCATGCAGCTGCTTTGTCCCAAAGACATCCAAAGGCAGAAGCGTGAATCGCAGCTAAATGTTTACACATTTGACGACATTACAAAATCTGTGGATTCATGAGTATTGTGAACAACTTCAATGAAAACATATGGAGGAACACTTTCGCATGTCGAGATGTACATTATATGTGTGAGTGTTGGCGCACACTGGCCACTCCTGCACTTCACGTGCACACACGTCAAGCAACTGAAGCAGAGCTTGAAGGTAAATAAACAGCAGTTTATCATAAGGGTTTTAACAATAATTTTCTTACACAGTTGGCATTAAGAAGGAACAAAGAAACATTATCTGACTAACAGTTAATTCTAATAACTAAGCTAATAACTAGCAGCTAAATGTGTCTGGAAAAATAATCAAAGGCTTTTATTTTCATAAACAGAGTGGATGTGAATGCGTCTGAGTGTTATAATTGGCTGGAGTAGACGACTCACATCAACGCGTTCTAAATTGGATTGCGATTTTCACGGTAATTTACCTTTTGCGTTCAAACAGAGCAGCATTCCAGCAAATAGCCAGTAATGTTACAACTTCTCTTACCGGAAAATTGCAGAAATAAATTTACCTGTATTTTCAAAAAGGGCCTGTTCACACATGATCCCTCTCCGGAAAATCGCCGGTAAAAGTGACAGTACAATTTTTCCATTATGTCACTTCAGAGTAAAACATACTCAGAACTCCTTTGTGTTATATAACTTCAATAAAGTAACTATGTTTGAATAAAATGTACATATGAACAATCACGCTACTAGTTAGTTACATGGGTTTTATATATATATATATATATATATATATATATATATATATATATATATATATATATATATATATATATATATATATATATATATATATAAAATTACAGTTCAAAATTTAAAAAATGGTCATGTCCCATTAGTTCTAGTGTTAAATTAAAACATCATTGCTATTGTGTTGTCTAAAAAAACGTAAGACATCTTTTTATTTTATATAAATAATTCAAAGATTTTAATAGGCCTCTGGATTTGCTATTAATGCATATTTTGAGAAGAAATGCTAATTGTGAGAGTCATTATTTAATAAATACTAATGATCTACCTTCAGTCCACCCCTCCACAATGTCTAAAAACAATTCAATATTTTACACTGACCAGCGGTTTAATAGAATGTTTAAACTCTTAATCTTTATTAAATAATGTAAAGGACACTCTTTGAAATGCTTTAGTATTTTAGACCGCAAAAACCTCAAGGTTTGTTTGAGGATATGAAAGAGTCGGAGATGAAGAGAAGAGAGAAGAGAGAGTGCTAGCATGTGTAAAAAAAAAGAGCTCATGACTCACAGCTGCGGTCGACAGTAGATGTTCAAACTTGCAGATCTATGGATTACAGCCAAAGTTGAGGCCAGAGTGTAGCGAGTGCTTCAGATCTTCTGAATCCCCTGACCTTGTCCACCTCACACCCTGATTCTTTCCGTCTACTCTTTCATTCTTGTCCCTGAACTCATGTCCGACCCGAGCGGCCCACGTCGCTGTTGCTGCTCTCCATAATGACTGTCAGGACCTGCACGTCTCAAGCTTGCACTCACAACCAATGCCCATTATTTTAAATGAGACCTTGCTGAAGTCTGCTTCGGTAACAAGCTTCCTTGTGTTGAATGAAAATGAATTCAGCGGATGTCTTTATCACGGCCATATTAGAGTTTACATGGGGATACATGATAAAAACACATTGTTTTTGTTTGTTTGTTTGTTTAAAAACTAAATATATAAAATTCTGATTCGCACACAACTGTTTTAGCAGTTGTCAGAGAGTTTCTGAAACAAAATCCTTCCTTGCGGTTGTATAAAATGTGACAAATTGTCTTGTGGGGGATTCAGTTGTGTTTGACAGGACCTTTCAATTTTAATGAGTGACGTCTTGCTTGGCCTAGAATCCAAACATGTGCGTAGGAAGCCTGTGGACGGCAAACAAACGTCACTTCAAATTCGCTTCACGATCCTCATTACCGACCCTCATCTTGTAAATCATGATCCTATAGGTTACGCCCAGCAAAAGGAAGGTCACGCTTGGTAAAATCAAGGGCATTATACGCCATAGAATGCAAACACTGCTACATCTAGTTTTGATCATGATTTTGTGAACGTGTGGCACTTTCCAGATTTGTCATTTTCCTTTTTTTGGAGACATCATTAGGTGTGCTGACGTCCAAACTGTTGTCGTTTCTCTTCTGATTCTTTCCTCTATTTTAAGGCTCCGTTCCAAACAGGACATTCAGGGGTGTCGCCTTCTCAGGTTCTTGTTTCAACAAGGAAAATGACACATGTCTTTTTATCTTTTCTGTTTCCCCCTACAACTTCCGACACAAAGAGAGGTATATATAATCCCACACAAGCAAATCCTGTATATATTCACACTGGCATTTGACAACCTGAGAAGTTGGTGAAGCAATACATAGAAATAGCCATCATAAGCTACTTTTTGACAATTAAATACCATCCTAGAGTGTTAGAGAGAAATTCTGGACAAGCATAAATCTCATTGCATGGAAGATTTGTGAAGTAGCTTGGAGTAAAACTTGACTGATTGGATTTTTGAGTCCACGCACTGGAGACAAAGAGCTTCATCAACGCAACACACGGTGAAGTGGAAGAACTACTCTGCTAAGGTACCACATATCTAAATACTACGTTAAAATTGGCTCTCAAATGTATCCAAAATTTGGGATTTCATATTAAACAATACATATTCGTTTAATGATAATAATTATTTTTACAAAAAAATAAGCATATTTACATTTTTTTTTTTTCAAAATTATGCATTTATATGTTTTTTTAATGTTTCACTATAGGAGTCATTTAAACAAGTACAAGATCCTTTGAATATTATAATATTTATTTATAATTATAACCACACATATTACATTTTGTGAAAAAAGCAATATTTCATGATAAATCAGCTAAACTTGTCATGTATTTTATCTTAAAAAAAAACAACTATTAATATGTACCTTTTTGCTCCTTTCTAAAGCTCTGCTGTGTAATCTAAGTGAGTGAAAGTGTGTGAATAATTCATATAGACATTTGAAATATACTTCTGATTGGCTGATATACGACTTTAATTTCAAAGTGGCCTGAAGTCAGACCTGTCTTCCAGCACTAGTCAGAAGACTTGCTCATGTTTCTCATATCTGCGTGAATTGCATTTAGCATCTATATTTTGAATGTTGCGCATGTATATTCTGTATTTTTCTTAACCAAACGGACATTTTGCTAATGTAATGTGTTATTCAACGTATTTATCTGCAGATGGCTTCATTCTTGCCTCTTCGTCCTGCCCTGTTGTTCTTAGTCCTCATGAGTGTGACTCTCATGACATCGGCATTTCCCCAGCCTCAGCTTCGACCTCTCCAAAGGTATCACATAATAATAATAATAATAATAATAATAATAAGTGTTTTCATTCCAATTATGAATATGATATATTCTTTGTTGTTGTCTTTGTATTGTTGTTATTGCTCACTTATATTTGATGTATTGATCACTTAATCTAATAACATTACTTTTCATGCATGATGAGTCTGTCATTAATTGCATTTGTGTAAGTACTTACACTGTAATAAATTCCCAGAATTTCACAACATGTTACTGTAATTTTTCACAGTAAATTACATTAGTATCACTTTACAGGATTTACCTGTTAGATTTTATTGTGAAATTAAGGCTGGCATCATGGTTACAGCAAATTACTCTAAAAAAGGGCTATATCTTTTGCACGTTATTTATAGGAATTCGAACATATTAATATTTTATTCAACATAGAAATTAATACTCATTAACTTTTATGCTAGTACAGGAACTTTGTTTTGGTATTTATAAATATTTTCAGAAATATTGTTATTATGAAGTCCCTCACAGTAATTTACTGTGAATTTACATACAGTACTTTACTGTGAAAGTAATGCAATTATTAGCCAGTAATTTACTGTAAATTTAAGGTCAAGTATTTTACAATGTACATTTTACATTTGAGCAAGAGACTTCAATTTTCACAAGTCTTTCTTTTCACCTAGAACAAATTTGCTTCAAGGATCAGCCGTAGTAACCTCAAAATAAACAATATTTTCAAATTCTTGTTCAGGAGATCATATTTTAAGATAGCATTGGCAACATTTTATAGAATCCTGAGTTAAATGATTTTAAGTGCCAGACAGTGAGTGCAAAATGATTATTTAAAAGGTAAGGAACAAAAAAAAAAAGGGTTTTAAAAACCATTTCCGAAACGCTTCAGTAAAATTTGAGTTAAATTCGGAAACCCTTTTTATTAGCGACACCAGTGGCCATTAAGAGAACTGCAGCAAGGTACAAGTCAAGAGACCTAAATTGATATAATGAAAGCTAAATTGTTTTTCATAGTTTAGCTGCATGCTTTCTTCTCAATAACAAAATAAACACAAAAGAAAAAATACTGAAGGGGAAAAAAACAAGCTAAGCTTTTTTTTTTTTTTTTTTTTTTTAGCATTTTTAGCTTAGCTTAGCATAGTACAGTAGCAACGTCTTTTATCATGCTAGAATAAGAGTGTAGTTCCTAGTCATATCGACCTAGAAAATAGCAATTTTCAATTTCAGTCGCTCTTAGTACACAATTTAACTATAGAAGAGGGCAACTTTAAATAGTAAAATTATCTAGTCTTTTTTGAATGAGGTGCTTGATTTATGCTAAGCTAAGTTTATAGTGCTCTCACCAGAGATTGGCAAAAAAAGTGGAGTGTTCCTTTAAAAAAACCATATGATCATAGCGATGTGGATATTTTTGCACAAGCTCTTCAATTCAACAGCATCATGTAATATATGTGATTATTAAAATCACATTATTATGACATCTATGAAGTATTATATAGATTATAAAGTATATTTGTGCTCTATAGACTAATAGACCTGACTCATTCATTCATTCATTTTCTTTTTGGCTTAGTCCCTTTATTAATCTAGGGTCGCCACAGCAGAATGAACCGCCTATGAATCCAACATATGTTTTACACAGTGGATGCCCTTCCAGCCGCAACCCATCATAGGGAAACACCCATACACACTCTTTTACACACATACACCACAGACAATTTAGCTTACACAATTCACCTATCCCACGTCTTTGGAATTGTGGGGGAAACCGGAGCACCTGGAGGAAACCCACTCGAACACGGGGAGAACATGCACATCCACAAATGCCAACTGACCCTTGGACCAGCGACCTTCTTGCTGTGAAGCGATCAAGCTACCCACTGCGCCACCGTGATGCCCAACAGCCTTTACTATAATTCCATTTTCTTTGCATGACACACTGATATTAGTGTACAGAATACCTCTTTCTTCATATTTTTCTAAACATTATGAGCATTGATATTGTGTCACAAGTTGTTTCACAGACACTAAGAAGTCAGGTTTCATTACAGCTCGTCCACACGACAGAAAAAGTCTTCCATGTATCCCCATTAAAGAGTTATCCATTCAGAGTTATCATTTCATTCAGTTCTTTATTCCTTACTGGAGACATTTCTAACACTTCTCTCCCTCATAAACAGTAACTTGCCTGCTATTGGTCAAGAAGACTCCAAAGGTGAGCAGTGGGAGGTGGTGTATCCATCCATCTCGCTCCGTGATTGGAGCATTCAGATGCTGACCGCCCCTGATTTTGGTGCAGCTAAGGCTGGGAGGGAGCAGCTGGTGGCAGATGATTGGCTCCCGCTCAGCCAATCACAGATGGAGGAGGAGCTGGTGAAGGGCTGGACGGGTGATTGGCCTTCACGGGTGGGACACCAGCAGAAGAGAAACATAGTGGTGGCAGATGACGCTGCGTTTAGAGAGAAGAGTAAGCTGTTGACAGCAATGGAGAGACAGAAATGGCTCAATTCCTATATGCAGAAGCTCTTAGTAGTTAATTCAAAGTAATTGTAATCTTTATGTACTTGTATAAATATATATATATGAGATGTATAGGGACAAATGCATTTTGTGTGGGAGAAAAAGATCATGAGGTAAACAATTTAAGAGGTAGTTCAATTAAGAATTAAAATTCTGTCATTGAATACTAATTTCAGTTTGATCCTTCTTGCATGGAAAATGGAAATATTCAGTTAATGATATGGATTTTGAATGACATGACACAGATACATGATGAGAACTGTATTTTTAGTTGATCTATCCCTTTAAAGACTCATAATCACAGTATTTTAAAACTGTATGCAGATAAAGGTGCTTTTCTTTTCACTTTCTTTTTAGAAAATCTTTGAATAAGGGATGCATGATGTGTTTATTGGTCTGATCATGATTTGAATAAATGCCTGAAAACAATGTTAAAATGGTTGTATGGCTGTTTGAGGGAATATTCAGATGGTTTAACTGGATACACTGAATTTGAGACACACATTGCTTTAACAACTAAATTGACAAGTACTAAAACTAAACAAGCAGATTTTTTTATGGTAAATGTTTGTCAGTTTATTAGTTCAATTAGGTATTAAAAACCAGCAAAGATTATTTAGAATCTGTCAAATTTACAGAAAAATATTGGAAAAACTAAAGTCTCAGAATCGATGATGCTTGCATCAAATTAAATTTACAAGTGATTCGGCAGATATTGTAGAATGCACATTAAATGCAGACGTCTCCTTTAATGTTTCGAATAAACTTTTGGGAAATTAAAATGTTTAATGGTGCTTTCACACCTAGACTTTTGCTTCGGAACCTGGCGCATTTCCCCAGTTAGCACGGTTCGTTTGGCATATGTGAATACAGCAATTAACCGATTAAAACAATCGGTCCGAGATTGCCTGAATGAGGTGGTCTTGGCTCAGTTGAAACAAACTCTAAAGCAGATCGATTGTAGTGAGAAAGCAATACGATACGAACCCGGCTATATCACAGTGTATTATGGATATATCAGAGCAATATATACAGCTATATGAAGAGAGATTTATGAGTAGGGTGGGATGTCATTCCCACCTGTAAATGTGCGTTTCATGTCAAATATGAAAGTGAAAGCATGTTAACTATTAACGAAAGCTGTTTATCCTTTAGGAAAATTGACTGAACTGCAGTCTTGGTTTGTGTTATTTCTCTCTATAATGTAAAGCCTATAGTGCATAAGCCAACTGCTCTGTATGAGAAAGTCTTACATCTGATTTATATTTGGTGACAATGTCTGTGGGTGTCACCATTCAAAGTGAAAGCGCAGCTTTCGCTTTTCATCTCTTATTGCTTATCGTCATAAATTAAAATAAGGACGCATGACTGAGCAGGACTCACCGTGAAATTCTGACCAATGTAAGGAGAGTTTACTTGCACATGACTTGTTTTGGCTCTTTTGGCCTGTTTAAAAACATTGCCGTGTGAAAGCAAAGTGCACCAAGAACATAGAGACATTATAACAATGTTAATCTCTGTTTCAGGACAAAACAATCAATCCACGGGTGTGAAAGCACCCTAAATATGATTGATCAAACTAATTTTACCCAGTACTGGGTTGCAGTTGGAAGGTATTCCGCTGTGTAAAACATATGCTGGATAAGTTGGCAGTTCATTCCGACCCCTGATGAACAAAGGGACTAAGCTGAAGGAAAATGAATAAATGAATGATCATAAAAAAAATTTTGTTTTTCAAATAATTAACAATTCTTTGTGGCAAATGGGTAAATCTTTGGTTTGAAGGACTGTCGAAAAGTATAATGATTTAAAATGACAATTAGCTCATGTTTTAGAGCTGCGTTGTGAGGGTTTTTAATTTGTCATCATAGGATTACTTGACAAAATATTTGGGTAAATAAACCATTCCCAGCTAGAATTGTTTGTGTTTTAATGAAGATGTCTAGACATCTAAACACAGACAGCTTGGCTAAAACAAACTACAAGTGAAAAAACCACAATATACCAACTTTTGAATTACTCTCACAAATCATGTTCTTACCAACTTCATTAGTAATCGCTTTAGTGCCTGTATGGAGAGAGATTACATGTGACACAAATAAAACTTTAAGTAACAAGTTCCCTACATGCTTGATAAGACAATACATTTCCAAGATGAATAGATTTTTGAGACTCTGTAAAGGTACCATGAAGTGAAGCAAGCTGGTAAATTGAGCTATGTGTCAGCTGAGATAGGGCCTCCCATGATGATATTAGTAATTTATCGCCAAGCCGAATTATGATGTGCTTAAAATGGAATTTTTAATGTTCTGACAGCAGAAAATTAAATAGGGCCATGGTTAAATACACCCTCATGACCTCATTAGCCTCAAGCTAGCAGGCGATTAATCAACTGATTGGAGAGGCTTGAAGTATGAGGAAATCTCTGACGCCAGAGACTGCGACAGCTGAATCGCTGCTTCAGGTGCATTTGTTGGAATCGACAATGTTTATATTCTTTTAGTTTTTTTTAAAGGGCCTTACAAAGGTCAAGTATTGCCAGCAGCACTAGGAGGTGTTGTTAAAACTCTTCTTGTGAATCCCAAGGGGCTACTATTCAGCATCCAAGAAGTAATGTATAGGCTGTTTGTTGGGGATAATATATTTCCGCTGAAGTGACTGACAGAGATCAACATTTATCTCCAAGTGTCAAAAGTGTCTAGTTGTCAGCTGCCAACAATTTACGGCTCCCTAGAAATGGCATCTCTGTTAGGACTGAGAACTGCGGTGTAGGAAATCTTCCTGCTCTTCGGGCCTCTTGGTGAGGAAGCCTATAGAAACTCTATAATGCTGAGATGGATGAGAGGGCTGAGGATCACAGGAACTGTAATTTATCACTCCGTACAGCTGGCCTACATGGCAGCCAGAGCCAATCAGCAGTAGCCAAATTGCTTTCTGCACCCCATTCTCACTGAGTGGAACTGCGTTTCAGAGCTCATGCAGAATCAACCAGTCCTGCTGTTTCTCAGCGGTTCATACACGAGTGCTGGCTGGCTGTTGGAGTGAACGCTGTGTTTATGGTTATCAGTTAAGTAGCCTTGAAAACCAAAGCAAATGCTAAAGTGTAATGCATATTTTAGCTGCTCATTTTAAACAAACCACAGTTTTTTGAGATTATTGAGGTTTTATTACACTTTGCAACATTCAAAATGTCACATCTAAAAGAAAAAAGAAACGAGATTATTATCAATGATCATATAATAATAATAATAATAATAATAATAATAATAATAATAATAATAATGATACATTTATCCTCTTAAAAAACATGACTGTGTTGTATATTAATTCTTGTGTTATCAACCAGTATAATCTGTTTTTAATGAACTCTCTTTTGTCCTCTTTTCAACACATACAAAACTTGACACAAAAATTTGGCTAATTAAAAGGTTTTCTGTTCCCAATTGAAAAAAAAAACAATCCTGTGAGAGTTATTCCAGGGAAATAAATCCTGTGAGAGTGGTTTTGCTTTAAAACATGCTCACATCTTAACACGCAAAAGATCATTTTAATCTTAAAATCACAAAAATCTTCAAAACACATTTTGAAGTTCACTTGAAGTTCACTTCTTGCCTTAAATCTGTAGGAGAAATGGACGTAATACTGAACTTCTTGGTATTCTTGGTTTTTCTTTGCTCATCAGCAAACCCAGGAGGGAATTTCCTCACATTTAAGCACTGATTTTATGGGGGAAGGTCTGCAGAATTGTGTAAAATTAGTTTAATCATTGTGAGTTGAGAGTTCTGGCCTCTCAATGATATTTGAAAGCATATTAAGACTAGCCAAAATATGTTATAAAATTACACACAAGGAGCTTTGAAGAACTTTGAAAATGACGAGATTCTGGAGAAATCTGAGCAGATTCCATGTGAGGGAGCCAGGTGAGTCACGATCACACAAATCTCTTTAAAAACACCCCAAATCTAACTTCACAAAACAGCTTGAAATTACAAAATCCGGTTAAAAGCAAGATCTTGTGAGCTGCCATTTGTGCATCTGAGCATCAATGGCCTCAGCCTAGATGAGCAGGGCTTTAAAAACATCCTTCAAAGAAGTAATCTTAGGGCTGAACTCCTTGCTCAATAGCAGAGGGACCAAAATAAGTCTAGTTCATCTTGTCCTGGTCTGAATTTACGAATGTTTTATTCTACAAAGTCCTGACAATTTGGTCAGCTCTGGTCACGTGTCAATGACCTCACGGGCTGGTGAGGGCTCTTCTGGGAGAGTGGTTGTGGCGTTTGGTAGCGTTTGATTGTGTGGCACAGAGTTCTGCTGTATCTCCATTGCAATCCCTGCAGGATCCTGTGGGGGAAACTCCTTAACTTGTCTTCGGTACTCCAGGAAGGTGCAGGCCTTAGTGGCGATAGCAACTACGTTCTTTCCTATGAAGATGGTCGAGACTCGGCTGTCCTGGAACAGCACCATGTTGACCCCTCGAATGAGAATGGTGACGATATTAATGGTCACCAAGCTGAGGACTGGATACAGCATCATCTTCTGAGGCGACACGTGCTCACCCTGCACGCTGATCTCGCTTAGAGAAACACAAGGCAGGATCAACAACAGGATGTAGCAGTAGAAGAACATCAGACCTTCAGCCCAGATGGGCAGACCTGTCCGCTGTGGCTCCCAAAGATTAGCCTGAATGTCCAGGACATCAAGAAGGTCAAGTGCCACCCAGAAGAGGCGACCCCTCATGTCCTCCTTTTTCCGAAAGGTTCTAACATACTCCATGCTGTCAAGAGCGACAAGGACAAGGTAGAGTCCAGGTACACAAACTGACAGCAACAAAGTCAATGCTTTCCGAGCGACCGTCTCCAAACTTTTACGGTCAGCCTTGTAGTTCTGGAAGACGAAGTAGAGTTTGATCTCCAGAACAAAGATATAGAGGAACCAAAGGATCATGGCGTAACCTCGCTTCGCAGTCCTTACCTCAGCTCCCACCCACACAGCCACATATCGCAAGACTATAAGAAAGCAAATATCTCCAACCAAGACGATAATGCAGACGCCGATTTTACGTGGGCCCTGGTTTTGCTCTACAAGGTAGGCATCCATGAAGGCCATGCTGGTCATGATCACAATGGTGGTTAAACACACATGCCTCTTGTCAGGTGGCGGCAGAACCATGGTGCCGTCTCTTTTATAAAGTAAAAAAACAAACAAAATGTACCCTTCAAAAAGTTGCAATGTTAGTTCATGATGTGCAAATGATGTCCATCGATGATGGAGACTGAGGAGCCCGTTCAGCAAAGCTCCACTCAGTCCAGTGTCTGTTCCTTAGCACATTTTGAGATTCACATTGCCTCCACACTTGTTTAGTTCATCAATATCTCTTTGATTCGAGGTGGCTTTGATATACCTTTATGTGTATCCGCAGCTGAGCCAGATTGTGTTGACTTCCTGACCTTACCGACATGAGCCTGCTTGTCTGTGTCAGCTGACCCATATAAACAGCATGGCTGGATACCGCACCGCTCTCTTGACGTTATCTCTTACTCCTGCAACCGAGCCGAGCATGCACAGGAGTTCTTTTAGATGTGACGGCGAAATGGAAGGTCACAACTCTCTATCTGCTCTTCTGCCTTGGAGCATCTGTGAATTACAGAAAGAAAAATTAGCTCTCTTCAGAGAATGTTTCTGACCTTGTTCCAACTGATGAAGCTTTAAAACAAAACACTAGGGGTCACTGTGGTAATTTAGCACAATCAGATGTAACATCCCCATGAGACCTTAGGCTTTATTTCACATTCCTCTAAAGCTTTTATGTTGAATAGGCTTTAGCTATGTTGAAGGACACTGATTTTCATGTTTAAACATATAAAAGGGAACTTATTTTTGATGTAATTGTTCAGTCAATGACAAAGCTAGCGCAATAAAGCTTGAATTATGATCTCAACATCTTTTTTTCTTCAGCACGTGACCCCACTTTTCAAGTTGTCTCCTTAGCTGAATACTTTCACATAGTTTTAATTAAAAAATTCCTGCTTTTTTCATAATTTGTATATGCTTGATCTTGCCATGCTGCATTCTCTATACTTAGGTATAGCACTGTCAGCTGCTAGAATATCATTCCCTAATATTCCTATGAGCTCTGAGTCACCAGCTTCCATAGCAACAGTTTCTATTGAGAGAGTGATAATAAGTGATGATGAGTTTAACGCAGCAGGGAACCCTCGAATTTCTGGAAAGCGAGATATTACTGGATGCGTCGACAGGCGGAGGGGTGTGCATCGCTCTGATATCTAGGTGTGAGGTGGCTTGATTTGAATGACAATACTCAAAATATGATTTTCCGTAAGCTTCTGTATGCAAGGTGGGCACAAAGTGTTGAAATCAAATAAACAGCACCACATTTTAAATGCTGCCATCTTCCTGGAAGCCACTGCTTTCAGATAAAGCAACTATTCTGACTAGGACTCATCTCGTGGTCAAAATTTGATGTCTAGATTTCCTCTTTAGCTGGAACATGAGGGGAAAAATGTGTAAAAATGATCAAGAGATTAATGTTGATCTTCTTTTTGTTGTATGACATTAAAAATACAACAACTTTTTGCACACCACTCACACAACGGCACTTCACAATCTCCTATTGCTAGTTAGTTCACGTCAATGGTGCTCATGTTTGATATATATGATAGCCAACACTGAGACTATTTGCTCACAAGTCTTCTCGAGTGATTGATTTCTATCTTACAGAGATAGAAATCATACACAATAAATCAGTACACTGAGAAATACATGGAGCCAGAGGATGTTAAAAGATATGGAGTCCACGAGGCAGTATATCTTGTACTTTGTATTGTGCTGTTTCCAGAAATCATAATTTCAGCTGCATTTATCCTGAATCTTACTTGCACTTAGCTTTAGATATATGCTCAGAAATAAAGGTACAAAGGCCAGTACCTTTTCAAAAGGAACACTTTTGTAGTTATGTACTTTATTGTACTATGAAATGTTGTTTCAGTTTTTGTACTTTACTTGTGAGTGTGTAAGGATTCTGAATACACTGAGTGATGGATTATTATGCTATGCATGGTCAGCTTTGGAACACTTTATTTTGATAACATATTTAAATTTTTTAACAAAACATAACTTTGCAACTACATGTCAACCATCAGTTATTAGAGTATTTAAGTCCCTCTGAATTGCATTGGAATATGCAGCTTTATTCAGTGTGTTGACTTAATTTTCACTGGAACAGGTACAACCCAGGCTCATTATTGGTACGTACCCCTAGATACATTTCTGGGCAGCACGAAATACATCCCAGGAGGTACGTTTACTAGTAGTTTTAGTTTTCGTGAATCCACCAGTGGCCGCTGTGTACGATTTTTCAGATCTCAGATTTCTCCTGCGAGTGCCATTTGCGCCTGCTCTTCTCGTATAAATCCACCAGAGGCCGCTGTTGATTGACGAACTGAATGACTGACTGACCGACCGACTGATCACCCCCCAGCTACCCCTTATCCTAAACCACACAAATAGTGTTTTCAAAAGCACAGATTGGCCTGATCACCCCTTCTCTAAATACAAACCGACAGTGTTTTCAAAATCAATCTAAAAAAAAGTCCTCGCGGCCGCATGAATTTTACCATGTTTTCAGATCTTACCATGTTCTCACCCTGTTATTTACTTGTTTCTTTTATTATTTGCCTTTTGTTTTTGTTTTACCTGCTTTCTGGAACCTTTCCTCACCGGACTCAAAATCTGTCGTTGCGATCAACTTTTCTCTGCATCTCTAGTCTGCCGACCTACGTGGCAAGCTAACTAGGCAAACTGGTAACCACATGCACGTCAGTCGTCAGCTTTTTGTGTGAAAAGAAACAGAAGCCATCGGTGGTGTCATACCGCTCCGTAACGTTCATTTGAAAGATGAAATGCAGCCATACATAGCTCTGGCTACATAATTCTTGCTCTACAGAAATGTATACGGCGGTACATTTTCACAATGAGCCTGTGTTGAACAGAAAGTTGGTGGGAACAGGTGGGTAATTTTTATAGGGCACTCATTAAAATGTTCATTGGAAAAAACCTGGAGTGTTACTGGGGGTTATTATAACAACTTATTGTAATATTGGTGGTTTTAAATAATAATTAATAATAATTATATTATTGATGTCAATGAAATTAATATACTTGGTTCTTTGCCCAATAAAATCGAAAGGATGAGCCTCTTCCTCTTAGTTCAAGATAGCAAAAGTCAACCCCCCCCCCCCCCCCCCCAACATACACACACTTTTTGTTTTTTTCAGCACATGCCTCTTGGAAAGTCTCTGCACTGTACTGTTAACTTCATATCTTGAGGACAGATATTTATTCACATATGTAGTCTATACTACTTAACATTTCAACTTATTCAGCTAACCTTTAACTAGTTCACTAATCTACTTGTACTCTAATGAGCATTAATTAAATGTATTTATCATTGTGTATTAATGTATTTAGCAAGATAAAACATCTTTAAATTTAAGTTACGTTACATTTTTTAAATGAGATTATTTAAACTATTATTGTTGTAATTTTAGGGGTGACATGGTAGCTAAGTTGTTAGCACTGTCACCTCACAGCAAGAACAGCTGGGTCAGTTGGCAATTACTGTGTGGAGTTTGCATGTTCTCCCCATATTTGTGTGGGTTTTCTCCGGATGCTCCAGTTTCCCCCACAGTCCAAAGACATACGGTATAGGTGAATTGAATAAGCTAAATTGGCCGTTGTGTATGTGTGTGAATGCCAGAGTGTATGGATATTTCTCAGTGCTGGGTTGCAGCTGGAAGGGTATCCGCTGTGTAAAACATATGCTGGATAAGTTGGCGGTTCATTCTGTTGTGGCGACCCCTGATGAATAAAGGTACTAAGCCAAAGGAAAACGAATGAACAAATTAATGTTTTTATTCTTGATATGTGCAGTAATTTAATGTATATGATTTCACTGTTAAACTGCTTAAAACAGTATTTGGTTGTTTCACTATTTGCAGTGCCTCTACACTGCCTCTGAACTCCTTCTGTTCTCCTTTCTTTTCTATTCTTGCAGACAGATTTTCATTTCTGACAACATGACTCTGTGACCTCATGAACTTCTCATCTATTCAGTTTCAGAACGTGCAGCTGAGCAGAAGATTGAACTGTTTACTTTAGAGAGGGTGGAGGAAACCACAGATTGAGACGCTGAATTTGTCAAAAAAAAAAAAGGTAATATGTGGATTATTCTTTGTATTTAGTTAAAAAAACATGTTGATTTAATTACCAGACACCTCATCAATCTTCCCATAATTGTTGTGGGTCCTTCTGGACCGGTGAACATAGTTCCTACTTCTCACCCCATTAGCTACAATACTAACTCAAATTAATCTACAATGTTAAAGAAGAGTGGCTCAAACACTATTACATCTACACCCACATATACAGACCATATGAAAAAAGTATTACTGCTAAAGCTTATTATACATTCTCAAGTTTATGTTTCCAGATATTTGGTATTTTTGTATATTAGTTATAGATTTCATGTCTCTATGGGGTTTATTTGCTGTATATTTTTGTTCAGTGGTTTACAAAATGAAGAAAATGTTTAAATCTGTTTCTGTCTAACAGCACAGTATCCTGATTTTGTATCTGGTCCATGCCTACACAATAAAGTCACAATATTTATCTTTCGTTGTTGTCAAATACACCACTTTTATTTTCAACTTAGCAAAAAACAATGTTCTAATGTGCTGTAAGCCAGTGTTTTAAAGTACTTTTCGATTTGGTTTAATTTAATCTAATTGAGTTTCTCTCCCAGGGCTTTAAAAGAGCATCATTTGTTAGGTTTCTGCCTTAAAGAAAAATGATTGATGTGTTTTTATGATGATGACATGATGTTAAATACAGTGCAACAGTGGGGTTTCTGAATAAGAACTCTATTCCTTTCCTAGATGGGATTTTTTTATTTTTATATTAAATAAATTATTAAAGACAGCACGTGAAGGAGATGCTCATAAGACTGTCATGTAACCTTTATAATCATAACATGACACATCATAAATATGAATGGCATGTCTGCATGACTTCTTCACTCAGTTATGCCATTTTAAATACAAAGATGACATTGATTGAGGTGTCTTTGTTATGACAACTTGACATAAACAAATACATCATTACCTGTATTTGTCTTTGTCATGATAGATTGACATCACAAAGACAACATAATTTAACATAAATCTCTCATAAACATGACTGTCATGACGCAGAGCTCTAACACATTTTTCAAAATCATATTAAGGCACCTTTAAAACACTTTCCAGTAGCATTTTTAAAGTTTTCTAGCATTAATAACACATTTACATACTTCATTCTGCATTATATCAGATGATAATAGTTATAGTATTCTGTAGTATATTGTAGAATTCCAAGGAAATTTTTAATGGAGTGTTTTCCACAAGCCCAACATGGAATTAAGTTTATTAACTCTCTTAAAAGTAACTTACATCTTAAATGTGTCATCTTTCATCTTAAATTTATATTTATTATAATTTAATGCATTTTGAAGTGGTATTCGTGAAGTGGTATTCCACATGCATTTGTCTTCTCATAGAGTTAATTGTTGACAAAGGTTTGGCAGCAGGACCACGCCTCACTTTGCCTCCTTAACTAATCACCTACACCCTAAAACGTATTTAAGGCAGACCAGCCCTCTAGCTCTGTTAATCTTGTTCTCTCGAACCCACCCTCCTTCCTCTATTTCCTTGCTTCCCATTAACAATTCTTATAACCCCCTCTTTCATCCTAGGTTGTATCAGAAGGTCCAATCACTCTATCAAAATATTACTAAGATGGTACCCCCACTCTGAGTCTCTGGGCATCATCGTAGGATGCCTGATCAGCCTACTTGTTCACTGTTTCTCCTCTTAATTTCATTCCCCTTCATGCCACCGTTCCCTTACCACCCATTTTCATCCCTACAATAAAGTCTAGCTCAAAGTGTGGCATGGCCCATGCTGGTGAATCACTGTTTAAGCACAGGGCACATGTTAAAAAAATTAAAAGTACAGGCAGATCACACTACGGGCACAGATTCAAGAGTTTTCATTTTATGCAAAAGAAAAAAAAAATATTATTATTTTTAAATAGTTAATTATTATTAACCATTTAGTAACATATTATTATTAAAGAACAATAACAATTATATTTTTTAGCAGTTTTAAGCACTTTAAACAAAATCTAAGCACTTTTAAAACCTCAAAAAACACTAGATAAAAAAGGCAGCTTTTCAAGAATATTTCATTTGATTTTAATTTCCAGCAGCATTACAATTGTGTCATGAATATTTTTCTGATCATTTTAAGTGAAACTTAAGCGAAAAATTTGTTGTAATAGTTTCTCACTATATGAGAAATCAATACTTATCATTACAATACTGATCATATTTATTTCCATTTTAGTTCAGTTGAGATCAGGAAATATATTAAAGGTGCTTTTTTGACTCATCTAAAGCATAAAAATACCATAATGTGTTTGGCGATATTTAAGAAACATGCCAAATGAACATACTTGTTTATCTGAAAAACAATGCAGTCAGATATATTGATTTAAAAATGTGTTTTCCATGCCGGAATGTTGTCTTTGTTTTGGTAATTTTAACCTGCCCAATGCCACTTTAGCCAATTATATTTCAGCACCCCGGGTCTCCTTGGTGAAAAACAGCATATTTCATTCATTCATTCAGAAAGGCTCTCAAAGCATGCCGAAATGCGACCTCCAGGGAACAGTAGCAGACTCCAAAATGAGACACAGATTCCACATGAGGTTATTAATAAGCAAATTATATAAACACTATAAACGTAAACATTAGGTGAGCAGGTTACATTGTAACCCTGTGTCCTACAACACGCTTCGTGACGAGATACGGAGTGATGAGCAATTTGGCTGTTTGCACCAGATGCAACACAACAGAAATTAAAATACAGCCATTCAGAAGCACAGAATATGCACTCACTCATAAAATGGTAAGGTTTATAATCTTTTTAATACATATTGACTCTCTTTAACATTATTATATGTACATGCGGAGTCACTCATGTATTTAGTTTTAAACAATCTGCTGCTGCTTTCAGTAGTATGACATTAAATGTCATGTAAAATGGCATTCAAACTCACATTAGCATTTAACACTGAATAAAACACAAGAGGTGTAGAGGTGATCATTGTCATAGTTTTCGGTTGTTCACTATGAGAAATAAAAGCCGTTTCTAATACATCAATTCAAGGTGTTGGTTAGGACAAAAACTTCTTTTAATATGGAAAATAATCCTTCTATCGTGTGCCGATGCTTTTATTTAGAACACGATTTAAATCACTCGCTCATGTCCTCAATCTGACAACCTGCGCTTGCGTTTGTTTTGATCCAGGAGTGCAATACCTAGCTCATCCACTGGGTGTCAAACTTACATACTGCACCTTTAATGATGCTGTTATAATATTCATAACACAATTATAAGGGCCTCATGACAATTATGTTTATGAGAGATTTATGACATGTTATGTTGTCTTGGTAATGTCGTTATTATAAAGAAATCTCAAACAATGTCACATTTAAAATGGCATAACTAAGAGAATGACACGTTTTCATAAGCATGCATAAAATGTCATTCATATTCAAGACTATTAGGGTGTCATGACAGTCTAATAAACACCCCTTAAAGTAAAGTGTTACCAATGAATTTGCAAGAAAAGGGTTTCTCATTGTAGGGTTTTGCTAAAAGATCTGCCCTTTCTGTGGTCGTTTATGGAATAGTTTTATCAGCCACATTTGCACTCACAGTTCTCCCCCAAAGCACTGTACTGTAAGTGAAGAGAGCAATGGAGTGAGAGCATTAAATCAAGAGTTTAATTAAAGTGGCAAAACACATGGGAGCAAATAAGTGTCTGGAGTAGTAGAGAGCGAGCTCATCAGGCCAATCAATACACACATGAGGAATATTCACCTCCTGTGCAGCAGACAAACCCTCCACACTCACAGCAGCCCATAAGGCAAACGCTACACAGTACTCTGTGTTTGCTAATGGCTGCAAAAGAGAACACAGCTGCACACAACATAAATTGCACATGAAGATGCTGCACTGCAGCTGCAACTTCTGACAAATGAGATCGCCATAATATCTCAATCATTTGTCCTGTGGGATTAAATCATACACAATTAACAGGTTTAATGCTTCTCAGATGTTTCCACTTAGTGTAAGATTCAAGTGGTGTTATACTACATGTGTCTACACTAGTTTCCAGAGTGAGCTCAACACTTCAGCTAAACAAAACAAGGAAGTTCAGCATGGATATAAATGTGAGCTCAAATATTTCTCATCAGTTTTTCTAAAATCAATGGATGATTATTTCTTTAAAAGAAAATTAAGAGAAGCATATTAGACAAGTTAATGATATAAATAAATAAGAATTAATAAAAAAATTCACTGAATGCATAAATGAATGAACAAACTAATGAAAGATGCTATCTAACTGAACATCTAGTAGGGATGTAATGGATCACCCGACTCACGATTCGATACAGTTCACAATACTAATCTCACGATAAGATTTAGTCATGATTTTTAAACAAAATTATTTGAAACTAATTTCAGGTGAAGAGCCTTTTTATTTTTTTCTTAATTGCTGCACTTTTTTTTTATTTTTTGCTAAATATTATATTTTCTGCCATAACTAAATTGCTATTAAACACAAAACAATACAAACTGAAGTAAGTAAGCACTGTGTATTTATATAGCGCATTTATCGTGTATGGCCATACACCCAAAGTGCTTCACAATCATGAGGGGGGTCTCTCTGCACTCCACCACCAGTGTGCAGCATCTACTTGGATGATGCGACAGCAGCCACAGGACAATGGAGTCAGTGCACTAACACACAAGCCATAGGAAGAGAGGAGAGACAGTGATACAGCCAATTCAATGGATGGGGACGATTAGGAGGCCATGGTGGGTAAGAGCCGATGGAGGGAATTTGGCCAGGACCCCTACTCTTTACAAGAAGTGCCATGGGATTTTTAATGACCACAAAGTCTAATCTGAAAGACGACAATGTCCCTTTCACTATACCTTAGGACTCATACAGACCACAGTTTGAGCGCCCCCTGTTGGCCTCACTAACACTAATTCCAACAGCAACCTAGTTTTTCCATGTGGTCTCACATCCAGGTACTGACCAGGCTCAGCCCTGCTTAGCTTCAGTGAGAAACCGGTCTTGGGCTGAAGGGTGATATGGCTGTGGCCATACTAGAGAGGACTCATTAATATAAACAAACATATTTATATATTTAAATTAATATAAACAACAAGCATATTTATGTTTTCTGGCATAAGCTGAGGTCTTTGCACATTTACAATGTCCCCTGCTGAAAAAACTCTTTACAGTAAAACTCAGAGGTGGTCAATGGTTAATGGGCCCTCTGATCCAGGGGACTGGCCACTGGCTTAAAAAACTGATAATAAAAGTACTAATAATAGGATAGAGACAGGAGTTGAACATGATTATGAAGGTAAATAATTAATATTATTTGTATAATTAAGTATAAGTATCAGTGTGATACACTTACGAAGAGATAATCTTGAACATTTAAAAATATTCAATAATAATAAGCAAATTATTAAAATATGCGTAAACTAATTTGAAAAGGAGAGGGTAAAAATAATCTAATACCTGCTTCTGTAACAGAACAACTTTCTCTTTCAGTCTGAAAAACATCTTCACACTTTCGTTCTGAAAACACTGATGCACCATGTGATCTCTGTAGCACTCGTCAGAGCCAGCGGAGCTGAAAATCATCCAGTCCACGTGGTTTTGCATTATTAATAGTTTTTTTTTTGCGTATAGATGTCTGTGACAGCAGTTTTTCCACTGTGCTGCATCATATTCGTTGTTCTGTTAGTGTAAGTAAATGTGTTTTCACAGTATTTGCACACGGTTTGGGTTTTGTCTGTCGTAGTTCACCGCATTCATTTTACTCTGCCGCACCACCTCTTGCTCGCTGCTGATGTGCTGGTAAAGCGAGTTTGCGCATGTAAACACATTGCCCCCTCTGTTCAAAACATGTATTGCGATTCGATCAACATTTCTACTAGTTTGAATCGACACTAGGGATGTATTGATTCACCTGACTCACGATTCGATGCAATTCATGATACTAACCTCATGATTCACGATTTTGTCACGATTTTTAAACAAAATTATTTGACACAAATTTAAAGTGAACAGGAGCCTTTTCATTTTTTTCTTAAATGCTGCACATTTTTTGCTAAATAATACATTTTCTGCCATAACCATTTATTTATGCTATTTAAATAATTTTTTTTAAATAATACAAACTAAAAAAGACTCATTAATACAAACAAACTAAAACCGTGATTGTGCTGGAATTTTACATTTTTAAAAACAAATATCAGAATATTTATGTTTAGGTAGTTGCACATTTACAATGTCCCCTGCTGAAAAAAACTCTTTCACTGGGTACTGAGTGAAGAGGTAGGCCTTTCCTAAACCTTTCCTAAAGTTGAGCATGTTTATCAAGGTGAATAATTAATATTACTTGTATAATTCATCGGCATACATATCAGTGTGATACACTTACGAAGAGATAATCTTGATCATTTTTAAAACACTGATCCACCACATGATCTCCGTATAGCACTCGTCGGAGCTAGCGGAGCTGCAAATCATCCGGTTCGCATGGTTTGGCTAATTAATAGTTTTTTTGCGTATAGATGTCTGTGACAGTAGTTTTTTGCTGTGCTGACGGTTTATGTGCATCATATTCATTGTTCTGTTAGTGTAAGAAAACGTCTTTTCGCAGTTTTCCACACAGTTTGTGTTTTGTCTGGCACACTACTGTCATTATACTCTGACACCCCACCTCTTGCTCGCCGCTGATGTGCAGGTAAAGTGAGTTTGCGCCTGTAAGCACAGCGCCCCCTCTGTTCAAAAAATGTATCGTGATTCATTCGACATTTGTACTGGTTTGAATCGTCACATATTTGAATCAAATTTTAACCGGTTCACGGTGAATCGTTACATTCCTAAATCTGATTTTATACTAAACTAAACTGTGCATAAGAAAACTAATGCCAATATTAAGAATTCAATTTAATTATAAAATAAAATAAATAATAAATAAAAGAAATAAATAATAAAAGAAAAGAAAAGAAAATACAAACAAAAAGAAGGCAAAATAAAACAAATGCCATATACTGTACTTAAAGAAGCTGAAGGCTATTTCTTGGCACACTGAGATTTTAGTATATTGTGACTTATTTCATGACAATTAAGTGTACTCTCAATGCTAATTCTCTTTATTTTCTGCAGTAATATGATGTTTTATTTAACTGGTAAAGTATTTATACATCACAGCAGGCACGTCGCTTTCAAACTGAGCTGTCTAATATCTTCTCCAGATCTTTACGCCTCTGTTTCCTTGGCTGACACACATCTAGCGACTTCCAAACAAGTTTATCCGAGGAAGTATGGACATCGCTTACTAAACACTTTCAACATGTGCTGATTTGCATTCTGCATGGCGAGACACTTTATTAATTTTCCATGAGCACACAACAAACTTTCCTAAAGGATATTTTTGAGAGAAAGTTGATAAATGATGTTTAATGTTTCATTACTCATTCATACTAAAGGCGAGACACTGTAGGCAAAAACCTTTCTTTCATAAATAATTTTTTCAGCTTAATGTAAAGATAACCTCCAAAATACACTTTTTATTCTTTCTTTTGTCGCACTTAATCAATGTGCCTTCAGATTTTAATTAAAACGTGTAATTTAAATGTCATTTTCTCAAAATAAGTTTTTTTTTCTCCTGGACTGTTGCATAAATACACCAAATTTCAAAGTTTTATTAAAATTCGGTGCTTTATTCAGTGTTAAATGCTAACAATGTTAGTTTGAATGCCATTTCACATGACATATATTGCCATATACTGAAAGCAGCAGCAGATAGTTCACCTCAGATCTTGACAATAAAATAAACCGTTTAAAATTTGACTTTAGAACTAAACACATATATCAATTTAGAAGGTATTAAGACCCTTTCTGGAGGTCTTTTCTGAATTATGATGTGATAAAAAAGAGGCTCTGAATCCATTAAGTAATTCAAAGAAACAACAACTTTGAACCTGACCTCATTTAAACATAAAACATTTCTATTTAAGAAAACTTGTTTGCAGCTCTTGTAATGTAATGTAATCTATCTGGTACTGCCGTATAATGTGGTTAAGTTCTTATTTTACTGAACACTTGCCATTTCTATGGGTGGTTGTAGACCTGAGATTAGCTCAGGGGTCAGTTTTAAGCCTGATTTATACTCGACGCGTTCGCTAGTTCACAGGGGTGCACGCGGAGACTGTGAGGTCATCGATGTGTTTGCGGAGGTTCGGTTTGGGTGCATTCAGCTGGCGGAGTGCACAACATTTTAAGAGATTTTGTCTGAAACAGGTACGCCTATACAGACAACTTTATGATCCGTCCATGCATGGTCATAGGGATAACCAGATAACCAGTAATTCTTGGCTAAAAATTGCAACAGCCGAGGGAAAGGAGGGAAGCTTTTGTAAAAGTTTGGAAAAACCTGAGGGATAAGTTTAAGCCAAAACAGGTCATGGCAAAAGTGGAGACCCAGATGGTTTTAATACACAATTACAGAAATATTTTTTTACCATTCATTTTGAATTTAAAACAATTTAATAGTTACAAAACTATAATTAAGGAACATTTGAATAAGGCATATTTGTCATCAGTTTACTATATACAATATATCTGTGTCCTATTTTCGATGATAATGGTTTATTCTTTCCGTAATAAAAAATATATATATTATTAAAGCATCCCATGTTATGTTATCATTAATATTTTAATAAACTTTAATAGGCAAAACTGTCTGCGATATGGACAAAAGCAAGTGAAGCATCAAAGTTTGAATAATAAAATCTTGAATTGTTATAAAAATCTTTATGATCATTAAAATAAAATAAAAAAAACAATAAAAAGAATTATTTTAAAAATCATGAACGATATTAAGGATATGACGTATTTCAAAAAAACTTTGTTTATCTGTCTGATTTTATGGTCAGTTTCTTTTGACCACCCCCTGTCATCTTACAGAATATCACAATGGCAAACGCATTAAGTATAAAAGCCTCGTCTGTTTCGTGACGTGCGCGCGCAGTCAGCGGAAGTGCGCGATGCAGTGCAGGGCGAAAGTATAAATCAGGCTTTATGCCCTCTATTTTTAACACTAATATCACCTTTAGGGCACCTTCTGAAATCTCTTGACCTTATCATCTTCACACAGGATGATGCACCATTCAAGTGAATTGAATAAACTCAAGTTTATTCTAGTCAAGTGAGAAACCTTGGAGTTGTTTTTGATGCAAAATGTATTTTCATATTTTTTTCCCAGAGCACTGTAAAATCCTAATTTTTCCACATCAGAAATATTGCAAGGCTGCACGTTATACTTTACAGTTGTTGAAAACTGATAAATTCCTTTATCGTCTAATAGATAGACTATTGTAATGATCGTTTAACTGCTTAGTAGGGAAATTAATTAGGGAAGTTCAGATTTTTTGAACATTTGAAGAAATATTCTTTTAAACTTGCTTTTACTTGTTGATTTTATATTTATTGATTAATTTTCCTTCAGCTTAGTTCCTTATTTATCAGGGATCACCACAGAGGATTGAACTGCTAACTATTCCAGCATATGTTTTACGCAGCGAATGCCCATCCAGCCACAACCTAGTACTAGAAACACCCATATACTCTCACATTCACACTCATACACTATAACCAATTTTGTTTACCCAGTTCACTTATAGCGCATACCTTTGGGCTATGGGGGAGACCAGAGCACCCAGAGGAAACCCACGCCAACACCGAGAGAACATGCAAACTCCACACAGAAATGCCAACTGGCCTAGCTGGGACTCAAACCAGCAACCTTCTTGCTGTGAGGTGACAGTGCTAACCACTGAGCCACCAGGCCGCTTTGATTTTACATTCTTTTATTAAATTGTTCGCATAGTGTTTGGCACTTTGAGAAGCTGATTTAAAAGGTGCAGCATAAAATACATTTTATTATTATTTTTGATTTTTTAATATTCTAATAATTAGCATTATCGTTATTATCATTATATATCTCAACTGGGAAAGTATGGTTATAAATATTAGTTAAGGTGTCAACCTATTCAACTGAAGTGTCTTTAAAAAAGAATACAGAAACCAGGCAGTTTTATTCAAAAGGCTTCAGAAGAGCTTATGAATACACTGCATATACGTATATATTTAACTATTGTTGCTGTGGTAACAGGTATCCATCAGACCCCCAAAAAAGAAAACAATAACGAGTGTGACTCTTATTTCCACTCAGTAATGAAAAATAAAAAAACGCCTCTATGCTCCAACTTGCCTTGAAGTGGAGGATTTTGTGCTATTTTCCAGTTTTCATCTTGATGTTATTACAGCAGAAGCCCTTTCTGTGGACACACATGGATATATAAAGCTGTTACCGCAAAACATAAACACAGATTGCTATTTGATCATTCATAGAGCATCTGTGTTTTCTGCGATTCAACACAGCTTTACTGAGTATAAAAAAGAGATTCAAGGCAGTATATCTCATAGAAATTGATTCAACCATCAGTTAATTGAATAGTGCTCAACATATATGAAAACACCCCTCACATATCTCTTATTTAAATTAATATTTTCTATAGGAAGCTATACAATATTATATTTGCGCATATACAATATATTCATCAGTACTGAAGCAAAATCTGGAGCTTCTCTAACAAAATAACTTACAGTATGATGATAACTGTCGAAAAAAGTACACTCAAATGGATATGTTAACAAAAAAATAAGTAAAAAAATTCAAGAGAAACAAAAATTCTAAAATTGTACTGAAATTTTGTCGTTTGTAATTTTTAAAAAATATTTCTCATGAATTTAAATGTATTTTTCTATTTCTAAAGATGTTCAGGGATTAAATTATCATTTTAATAAATATATCTGTTCAATAAATATGTTTTGTTTAAATACACCAATATACAGCATATTACCTATGTATTACCTGAGAAATTAATAAAAAATATAAATTTTCAAAATCAGGTGTCCTCATTTGTGTTGAGCACTGTTAATCATTCCAATTCTAAAACAATTTCATTCCATTCTAAAACACAATCTAATTAATTAGACAAAATTATTCAAGTTAATTAATGAAATAATTGATAAAAATAAATAAATATTAGGGATGCTCATTTCGGTTAATTTTCCCAACCGACAGCCGGCGCTCGTTAACCGAATATTAACTATTAACCCACGTCAGCACTAGGAGAACATGCAAACTCCACACAGAAATGCTGACCCAGCTGGGACTCTATATAACTACAACTGTTAGAAACCGCCTGCTCTTTGAACATTCACAGTGCATCTTCTGCAAATGTGATGCAGCTTTCCTTTGAGCTTAAAAGGTGATTCAACTAATCATAATATGAATCAATTCCGCAGTCAGTTATTCCTATAGAAAGTGATTCAGCCATCAGCTATTCTACCAGAGATCGATCCCGCACTGAGTATTTCCTGAATAATTCGTATGGACGTGCTGAGAGTTTGAGGTTGTCCTCATGAGGCAGGTTTCTCTCATCCTCCTCCATGTCTTTGGATTCATCTCCAGCACTCATTGATTGACCTCTCTCTCTCTCTCTCTCTCCCTCTCTCTCTCTGCTTTCCTCCCCCTCATTCACTTAATTAAAACGCAGAGTGTCTGGAAATCTGAGAGGGGCTTTGTAAGGTAATGAATGAGCATGTTTTCTGCTCTCTATTTGGGGGAATCGTAGAAAAACGAAAGATCAGGTCACATTTTGCATTGAACATCAAAACAAATCTGATACTGATACATACTGAAAACAGTATGATGTAAAGAAAATTGGGTTTATTTTTGCTTTGTATTTTAAATGTATTTATTTTAGTGATGTCAATCGATTAAAAAAAGAACTGATCAATCACACTTTTTTTGAAAATTAATCGCGATTAATCACATTTAAAAAACTGAAACTTGTCATTTTGGCTATTCAAATGTAAAATTTATGTAAGCGCAAAACAAAAACTATTTAAATTGAAAATATAATTGTTTATTAGAATTGTTGTTTAACTTGTAACAATGAAGATTTCTTCATGTAAACAATATGCCCACAATAAACCATCAAGATCCTGGCTTGACAGCCATATTTATTACAGAAATTAAAACACAGGCATGTAAATGCCATTTGAATTTCAAAACAATCTATGCCAATAAACAAAAAAATGATTGCAAAAAAAAAAAAAAGTGGCAAAATATAGGCATTGCAAACTGGAAAATTATAATAACAATAAAGTATTGAATACAAACAATTGTACTCATTGTAAAGTTGTATTGCTGTGAGTTGAGAACATTAATTATAAAGTAGAAACAATTCTGCTTAGTCCTTTACATTCAGCCAGTTGCTAAAACAGTCCAGTCTGTTGACATTATCGGGGGACAATGTGGACCTTTTCTTTTGAATGACGTGAGTGAGGATTCTGACACAACAACGTGAAGCATACGCTTTACAAAAGTTGCATATAAGGGGGAAACATGTCAAACTTACTGAAACAGTGGAGGGCGCATGTTAAAAGGCGGAGGAATGCGCTGTCTTTGACAACTCGCGACTTCATTAGGCACTTTCTGAGTACATTTACATGGACACCAATACTCCGATTTTAATATGTTTAAGATAATACTCTTATTAAGACATTACCATGTAAGCAGCAATTTTTGATTACCTTAAAGGACCACCAAGTCACGAAATGTGGAGGTTTTTCTTTCCGTTCGCCATGTGGTATCAAATTCCATTAAAACAGAAGTCGAAAGTTAAAAATGAAACACCCCAAATTAGATGAAACTCTGGAGGAAACACTGGATAGCCTGGTCATGCGACATTGTATAGTTGTTTTATACTGAAACTTGCCTTTAAAAGTGCTTCTTTGGTCCATATTTCTTTGCACGTTAAACACACATCGGCAACAGGAAATAAAAAAAACTGCAACTGCGTTAAATATTTCAAATTAATCGCATGCGTTAACGTACTAATTTTGACAGCACTCATTTATTTATTTATTTAATTTACTTTTTGTTTTTACAATTTATTGTAACATGTTTTCTTACCAATTTATCAATAAAGTAATGCATCTGTGCTCTACTTTTATTTACGAAAAATGATGATGATAATAATAATAATGTTTTATAATTATATTCTTATTATTATATTATTATTACACAAAAAATAAAATTACATTTCTTTAATTGTATTAGTATTTGTTTTAAATAAAATAAAATGTAATATTTTTGTATAATAATATTATATTTAAAATGATTACATAATATTTCAAATACAGAGAACAGAACAAAATTCAATGATGTCTTAATATTTTAATTTGTGGCTGTTAACATTGTAATAATAATAATAATAATAATAATAATAATAATAATAATAATAATAATAATAATAATAATTCATTTTCCTTAGGCTTAGTCCCTTATCTATCAGGGGTCACCACAGTGGAAGGAACCACCAACTATCCCAGCATATGTATTATGCAGCGGATGCCCTTCCTGTATGTGTATGTGTATGAAACCGGAGCTCCCAGAGAAAACCCACGCAAACCCAAGGAGAATATGCAAACTCCACATAGAAATGCCAACTGACCCAGATGGGACTCAAACCAATGACCTTCTTGCTGTGAGGCAACAGTGCTAACCACTGAGCCACCTTGCCACCCTATTAGAATCATTATTATTATTACATATTTAAGTTTGCATGTATGTATGTATGTATGTACATACCCCCCTCCACCCCCCAGTAGTCCCTGGATAATTATCATAACTTTTATTAATATATATAATAGTCCAAAAAGAACATACTTAAATGCCCCGCAAAAACATATATATGTGCAGTTGAAGTCAGAATTCAAAAATCATTGATTTTGTTTTTCTTTTTTAAATATTTCCCAAATGATGTTTAACAGAGCAAGGAAATTTTCACAGTATGTCTGATAATATTTTTCCTTCTGGAGAAAGTTTTATTTGTCTTATTTCGGCTAGAATAAAAGCAGTTTTTAATAAAAAAAAAAAAATTTAAGGTCAAAATTATTAGCCCTTTAAGCTATATATTTTTCAATAGTCTACAGAACAAAACACCGTTATACAATAACTTGCCTAATTATCCTATAGATAACCTAATTAACCTAGTTAAGCCTTTACATGTCACTTTAAGCTGTACAGAAGTGTCTTGAAAAATATCTAGTCAAATATTATTTACTGTCATCATTGCAAGACTATTATGTTTAGAAATGTTTAGAAAAAATCTTCTCTTCGTTAAACAAAAATTGGGGGGCTAATGATTCAGGGGGGCTAACAATTCTGACTTCAACTGTATATGTGTAATGGGCTACTTTCTTTCTTCTGTTATCAATGATATTTCCGGCATGTTCTTGAAATTGCTTTCCTCAGTAATTTAATCTCATGTGACTCTGCATGTATCATTGGCTCAGTGTATGAATGGAGTGTGTATAGCAGGTCAGTGAGGAACAGACAGCACCGCAGGGGAGGAAACAGAGCTCAGCAGAATCAGATGGAGAGCCTAACGGCCCGAAGGCCTCTCCAGTAATCATATCAACATGTTCATCCAGCCTGGCAGCTGCAATGAGCACGAGCTCCCCGTGGAGCAATATCAGCAACATCAGCACCACAGAGACAGAGAACCATCCTTTAAGACAAAGAGGACACACACACACTCTTCCCAAATCAACACACAAGTCCCCTGTGTGGGTTTGGGCTATTTCAGAGAACCATCAGTTCATGCTCCACTGGATGTTTACATGCTTAAAGTCACTTAGGACTGCTTTTGCAGACTGAAGGAAAAATAATAATAATAATGGTATATAGAAATTATTTTCTTTTTAAAGTTAGTAGAAAAAAATCACAAAGAAATTGTGAATAATGCACTAAAGTAAACGTCCTGTAAGTTTAAAGTAGAAAAACTGAAGTACAATAGCAATTTCTTGTAAAATGTACTACAATCATTTTTGTTTTACTTGCCAGGCTTATTTTAGTCTATTAAAACTAAAGCCTTAAAAGCAAAAACAACTTGGTTTCTCTACTTTGTTTTAAAGCAAGACACTTTAATTAAATAGATTAAAACATTAACTAATTTTTATCACCATATTTCCACAGTTGAGAGATTGATAATAACAACCCAGGCTCATTCTGATGAATTTTTTTTTTTTTGTAGCAGTTTTTTGTTACTAACTGTCTGGCTCTAGACAGTCCACAACATAATAAAGAGTCCACACCATCAATCATTGATCATTTACTATCATCATGGCAAAGATAAAATAAATCAGTTATTAGAAATGAGTTAATAAAACTATTATGTTTATAAATGTGTTGAAAAAAAATCTCTTCGCTAAACAGAAATTTAGGGAAAAAATAAACAAGGGGGCTAATAATTCTGACTTCAAATGTATGTATATATTCTCATTATTTTTTAACACATCTATAGTTAAGCGCTGGCAGAGTTAGACCTCTTTCTAGACTTCACACAAAAACAGCAACGCCTGCGGCATGACATCACTTTGTTGGAGAGACGCTATTGGCTAAATGCCGGCAAAGTAAACACGGAAGCAGCTTGAAGCAGAAAGCATGAGTGTGTCTGCGGTCTGGAGGTATTACAAAGTTGATGACGACAACATTGCCGTAACACACTGAGATATTGGTAGATTCTCAAAATCAAATGACTCGAGTGCAAAAAAACCTGATTTGGACATCCCAAGTATGTACTGTCATCATGGCAAAGGTAAAAGAAATCAGTTATTAGAAATTAGCTATTAAAACTATTATGTTTAGAGATGTGTTGAAAAATTATCTCTATGTTAAACAGAAATTGGGGAAAATATATTTACAGGGGGATAATAATTCAGCAGTGCTAATAATTCTGACTTCAACTATATATGTTATTATTATTATGTGATAATAATTACGTAATAGCTGTATAATAATGAGTGATATCTACAATATCACTGGTTCTCTGTGGGTACAAGTCAAGATCAAGCATCTGTGCAGTTCTGTGCACACATCCACAGAAAAATCCAAAAGCATGACTTGTACAAGACAGAAAGCAAAGCAATCCCAACTGCCACCAAAAGCTGGAAGCACACACTGTTTTGAGCTCAACTCCTGCAAAGCAGCGCGAACACAGAACGCAGCTGTTCTCAGATTGTCAGGCTTGAAATTGAGTGCAAGAACCTTTAATATTTTGCACACTGAACCACAGCAGAGTGCATTACAGTATATCTGTTGGGGAAATGCCCCGAGCATTACTTCTGCTTCTCTTTTTCTGCCTCTTTCTCATTCGTTCTTGTCCTTTTTATGCCTTGCCTCCACTTGTTTCGCTTCCTCTGGTCTGTTTGGCTGAGCTCAGAGTAACAGGACCCTTAGGGCTGCTGCTTACTACTGTTGCATGTTCAAAGCCCAGCGAACAGCAGACGTGATGCCATACTCAATCCCCTTTCCCATGGTTTCAACTCCAAACACTTGTCATCTGCTTAAAAAATCAAAGTAAGAGCTCCCCGGGTAGCGACCGGAGCTGTCTCACAGTCTCTGTGGGACCTGAAGACGCTTGACCTTGCAGCATCTGCTGGAGCGAGGAAGAATGGGATGGTACGGGGAAGATAAGCACTGAGAGATGAGAAGACGGATGTATAATGTCTGCATCAGCATACAGTCTCAGCAGGACCAGAGAGATTGTGCAGAGTGAGCAGAGAAAAGCACAGTCTACTATAAGAGTGTGCTGCACAGAAAGGAAACACCAGCACACAGATACTTGCTCATTCATGAATGATACACAGAAGAGCTAGGCAGATATAAATAGTGTACTTTTAAGGCAAGCAGAGTTTTAAAAAAACACACTTACACCTAAAGTGTGGTAAAAGTGAGGTATGGATGAGTTTTTTCTCTCATTCTGTATACTCTTTAGAATTTTTGGTATGTTAGAATGTTGTAACTAGGCATGGGACGATAACCGGTTTCAAGGTATACCGCGGTTTGGAAAAGTCAAGGTTTTAAAACCACCAAAATATTCTGTGATACCGTTCCTAAGGTATGTGTAAGATTTTTTATTTACATTTTTTTGTTTATTTTTAGGACAACAGTATCTCCAGCAGAAAATATATCCAAAGATGCATTTTAAATTGTAAAGAAATCTGTATTTTTGAAACTAATGAAGAGAGCAGAGGTCAATGATTAATTTTAATTATTTAGCCTGACATGTTTACTGCAAATTTTTTAAAAAAATCTTTCATAAAATAAAATATCCTGTGTTCAAAGGGGGAAAAGTTTTAGTTTTTTACCCAGACATTTAAAAAGAACTTTTTTAGAGCAGTAATCACAATACCATGATACTGTAAAACCGTGACATTTTCATCCAAGGTTATCATACTGTCAGAATCTTATACCGGCCCATGCCTAGTTGTAACTTAAAGTGGAAGTGAAGCACTCAGTAAAGTTTACATTATTTTGTACATTGGTTTCCATTTTATTGAAAATATATTAAACGAATTCGATTAATGTAACCATTTAGAAGAAATTGGCATGTTTTACTATAGCTTTAGACCTTCTTGGAATATTGCTGTGCCTGACGTCACAGGATTGGTTCCATTCCCTCAGCTGAACAGATACAGTGGACTGAACACGGAGACTGTAAAGTCTAATTTAACCCAATGCGTGAAGTTGTGGGCATGGAGCTGGTGCAAATACGTGCATCAGATGTGTGTCTAATATATAAAAAAATGTTTATTCTATTTTTCTTTTTTCCCTTTTAATTACCGATTATTTGATGCATTTTGGTCCACTCTCTGTATTACATGGCCTGACTGCCTGTCTGAGTTTCAACCATGGTTTCATCACTTTTCACCACTACAGCTAAAAATAAAAATTCTGTCCTCGTTTACTCATCCTTCACTTGTTCCAAACATATTTGAGTTTATTTCTTCTGTTCAACACAAAATAAAATATTTTGAAGTATGCAGTGAAAAACAGCTACTGACTTATATATACTCTCAGAAAAAAGTACCTTATATGGTACAGAAAAGACCTTTTATGATACTGTTCTGTATCTTTTATGGTAAAATTGAAAGGAAGTTACATAATTATGTCATATTATTATCATATTAAAGGTACAAAAGTGTTGAACAACTCCTTCTTTATTACAATATTTATAAAAATAAATATGACTCAAAAGGCAAAGTGATTTTATGAATAATTTCCATATTAAAACATGAATCATCATTTAAAAGTATATGTTTAAAGAAACTCATAAACATTCATTATTAAGTTTTATAATACAATAATACAAAACAACTGGTAAAACATCAAACTATAGGTATTGCAAAATAAACATTTAAGGCATTTTAAATAAATGTTTGGTAAGCATTTTTGACACTGTTAAGGTACAAAGTGTTTCGTCACTGTAGTGGTACCTCCACGGATCAGATTTGTATCTTTGATGAAAGTACAATACTGTATTTGTAGGTTTTAAAATCAAAGGTTTGGTTTCCCATGGTATAAATCATGTCCTTATACAGTAGGTACAAATTGCAATGATACAATTTTGTTTCTCTGTCTTAAGGAACAATTATGCTCCATAAAAAGGTACTGCCCCAGCGACAAGGGTTTGTACCTTCTTTGGTAAAACATTGTACCATTTTTTTCTGAAAGAGTAGTATGCTTTGTTTCTATACTGTGGATGTCAATGGCTGCTTTTCACAACAATCTTCAGAATATTTTTTTTGTGTTTGCTCAACAGAAGAAATAAATTCATAAAGTTTAAAACCACTTGAGTGTGAGTAAATCGTGAGGAATTTCTTAGATATCCCTTTGATATATATTTTTTACTCCAGAATTTGTTAGATTTATGATGATTAGAAAATCTGCTGATTATGATGCATATGAAAAAGGCTGAAATTTTATAGATTATTTACATTTTGCTTTGAATAATTCCAATAAATGGGATTTACTTTAATCTAAGATCATTTGTAAGATAATAAATGCCTAAATTTGTACTGCAAATTTGAATGTTATTACTCGATTGAATGGGTGTCATCAGTGGTTATCAGCTGATAGATATGGGCCAGTAGGGGCCTTCTGCACCTACTGATAAGCGCAGTAGGCTGTTATCATCCATCCACATGGTTAATCAGCTAAGCTATCACTTACGGCTCTGGCTGGAAGTTGACAAGAATTATTTATATTATTTATTAAATTTTCCATTAATTGTATTTTTTAACGTCTACCCCTACCCCAACCCTAAACCCAACTGTCACAGTAATGTAAAAACAGATCTGTATCTGCAGTCTTCTCTATTTGTATACCTGATTAACCATGTGGATGGATGATAACAGCCTTTTGAGCCTACCAGTAGTTGCAGAACGCCCCTACTGGCCCATATCTATCAGCTGATAACCACTGATAACGCCCATTCAATCGAGTGATAACATTCGAAGCGGGTGGTACTGCTAAGTAATGCAGAAGTAGAAATTCATTTATTTTCAAAAATGTACATAAATAATTCAATAAATAAATAATTTTACTTTAATGCACATTTGAAAAAGGATTTGATCCTGATAAATCACAAACTTCATTTAAGCAATCTTGATATTATTCATTCATCCATTCATTCATTCATTCATTCATTTTCTTTCGGCTTAGTCCCTTATTTAAGGGGTGGTCACAACAGAATGAACCGCCAACTATTCCAGCATATGTTTTATGCAGGAGATTCCCCTACAGCTACAACCCAGTACTGGGAAACATCCATACACTCTTGCATTTACACACGCACTCATACACTACAATCAATTTAGTTCATCCAATTCACTTAGTGTACAGTAAATACCGCATATCTGTGGACAGTGGGGGAAACCGGAGCAATTTTAAATGAGTATTTGTGCAATTAAACTACCTATAAAGAATCTGAATTAAATCAAATTGCTTGTTAATAAGTTCCTCAGTTAAGACATGTGTCATACAGAAACCAGAATAAAATACACATTTAGTTTTTCTCTTTTTTTTGACAGCAACAATTTGAAGATGTGACAACCATTAAACACAGTTAAACACAGCAAGCTTTTTCCTTTCAAAATATCTTTTAAAAAAAGTTCACATTTAGTTGAATTAAAGCAAACTGTAGGCAAAAATCAGAACTTCAAAATGGCAAAACAGGGTTAATTAACTAAAATGACTTTGAATCCCAGAGGCACTCTCTAAAAGCAAAATTACATTTCACACCATTTAACCAAAACAAAAGCTTTGACAGAACTTTTTCCACAGAAAAACAGAACGTTCTAAGATGTCCCTTTTTGTAACAATTATTCACAAATTACTTGACACTTTTACATGGAAATGTAAAGAGCAATCAAGTCTGAATGCAGCCCTGCAAAATAATGGCTTGCAGTGACAGTTTCCAAATCCAAATCCGTGGAGAGCTTTTATAAAAAAATGCTGTTTTTTCGTCTCAACTTAGCATTTACCCCTTAACCTATTGATTTGTCTTTTCGAATGCTGCCATTTCATTTTACTAGAAGTGGAAACACCCATCACAAGCACCTCTTTTAATAAGCTGCCTTTGTGCTGTGTGCAACTCTGTGAAAAAGAAACAAGAGAAATATCAGGAAAACAGATATACTGTAGGTGTTGGATTCTCTTTGGTGTTAAGATATGTACAATTGAAGTCAGAATTATTAGCCCCCAGAATTATTCGATTTTTTTTCAACACATTTCTAAACATAATAGTTTTAATAACCCATTTCAAATAATGTATTTTATCTTTGTCATGATGACAGTAAAAAAATATTTACTAGATATTTTTCAAGACACTTCTATACAGCTTAAAGTAACATTTAAAGGCTTAACTGGGTTAATTAGGTTAACTAGGCAGGTTAGGGTAATTAGGCAAGTTATTGTATAATGATGGTTTGTTCTGTAGACTATCGGAAAAAAATATAGCTCAAAGGGGCTAATAATATTGACCTTAAAATGGTTTTTAAAAAATTAAAAACTGCTTTTATTCTAGCTGAAATAAAACAAATAAGACTTTCTCCAGAAGAAAAAATATTATCAGACATACTGTGAAAATTTCCTTGCTCTGTTAAACATCATTTAGGAAATATTTGAAAATAATTCAAAGGGGGGCTAATAATTCTGACTTAAACTGTATGAGGTATTTGTCAGATTCTTATTCTATGGCAGAAATCTGATGGCACATGAAGACCAGTACCCTTCACATTGAAAGATGTAAAACTTACTTAATTCTCAGGTTTTCAGAGCACTTCTTTTTAAGTGCTAAAGTTGTCCTACTTTGTTCTCACTCAGCTCTCTGATATTTTTCTCTTGACACCCCAGTTTGAGTTTACTATTTTCCCAATCTCTCCTAGTATTGTACATCAGGGCCCTGTTTATGACTGATATTAAGATGCATTCTATCTCAACTAATCAAATCAAAAGCTAAATACAGTGTGTAAAGAACAAACACACTTTTCATCACTTTCAGAAGTACAACTGATCGCTTTCATGTGTGCTCATGTGGTCGAATGCATTCAGTCAGACACAAAAGACCACCTACTCTCTGCCTACTGACATTTAATCAGTATGGGATGTGTTGTGAGAAAGTGCACCAAAAATGTGTGTGTGTATATATATATATATATTACTGCTTTGTACTCATGTATTGCTAACAATATCTAAGTTGCATACAAATCCTTTTCATTCACTTATTTCTTTGCTTGCTCACCATAAGCTGTGTACCACAGGTTTCTTCATATTACTTGTGTGTCACACTGATTGCTCTCCAAAAATTGATGTAGTGCGTGATAAAGCAAGAGCGAAGTGTCTCAGTGAAACGTGAACTTAAGTGGTCACAAGAGGCACATTGCTAATTTTAATGTCATGTGGAAACAGCAATATGTCATGGCTGACTACTTGTGATCAGATCACGGAAAACACGTTAAAGAGGTCATGAACTGAGAAATTAATCCCCTTTGATATATTGGGTCTTTGTTAATTTGGGTTCACTATTGGTTTGTCTTTTATTACAGACTACACGCACACACGCACGCACGCACGCACGCACGCACGCACGCACGCACACACACAAATATATATATATATATATATATATATATATATATATATATATATATATATATATATATATATATATATATGAGGAGTTCAGATGCAAATGCCTCTAAGTGCCATCTGAAATATCCTTTTAAACTTAGCATTTTTCTCAGGCTCCTATGTCTTGATTCAGTCATTTCAGTTTTATGGCAAATAGCAAGTTATTTTCATAGCTTTTAACATTAAATAATTCAACATAAATGTAAGAGTCTAAGAAAAATGCTCATTGTAGAAGAAAATTCCAGATGGCACTTAGAGGTTTTTGCATCTGAACACTTTATATATACTGTATATATAAGCTGTCAAACATACTGTATTCAGAGGTTTACCATTTTTTCCTAAAATTAGAAGCAAAGCATTGATTTTTTTTTCTATATGCAAGGCCATTAGCCTGTCATTCTTGTGGGCATTTACTCACGTCTACACTCTGCTATGGCTGTTCAAACCATGTTCTCTTATGACCATGTTCTCTAACAGGACAGAAAAAAGCCTATTGATTCTAAACTGTGCTGTTTTTGATGTAAACATCTTGATAAGCTTGTAAGTGGACGTCGGAGAACAGTAGAGCATAAACAAAAGGCAGTTCATGACCTTTTTAATACCAGGTGGAAAAGAAAAAAAAGTTTTCATTTTTTACAGTCTACCAAAGCAAGGATTGTCAAACTTAGTAATGCTAGCAACCACCAAATATGATTAGCCCAAGGAAGGGACTATCTGATATTTCACAAAAATAAAAAAATATGCCACAATAATTCATTACATCTTGGGAATGACAGATATAAGTCCTGTATGGTGGCCAAAAGGATTCTGAGCCATTCTTCTTGCAGAACAGTGGCCAGGTCACTATGTGATGCTTGTGGAGGAAAACATTTCCTTACTCACTCCTCCAGAACACCATAAAGTGGCTCAATAATATTCAGATCCGGTGACTGTGCAGGCCATGGGAGAAGTTCAACTTCACTTTCATGTTCATCAAAGCACTCTGTCATCAGTCTTGCTGTGTGTATTGGTGCATTATCATCCTGATACACTGCCTTCAAGATACAACGTTTGAAACATTGGGTGCACATGGTCCTCCAGAATGGTTTAATAATAATAATAATACATTTTATTTGTAATGAGCTTTTCGTAGACTCAAAAGCGGTACAAGGCAAAATACTAACAGTTAGCAGAAACAGCACAAGAATAAAAATATACAACAAAACAATAAAAATGTAATCATAAGAATAATAAATTATCAAAAATAATCATCCTAAGTTAAAAGCAATGCTAAAAAGGTTGGTGTTATGAAGTTTACTAAAACAGGGCAGAGAAGCGGCATTCCTGATGCTGATGGTTAATGCATTCCACAGCTTAGGCGCACTGTATGAGAAAGCCCTACCACCAATGGTCTTGAGTTTACAGTGTGGCTGATACAGGGTAAGTCCCGATGCCAAACAAAGACTGTGGGCTGGAGTGGCAAGAGTCAGTTTGGTAGACCTTGGCAGTAACCTGCCTATCTAGCACAAGTATTGGGCCTAGGGAATGCCATGATATTGCAGCCCAAACCATTACTGATCCATCCCTGTGCTTCACTCTGAGCATTCAACAGTCTGGGTGGTAAGCTTCTCTGGGGCTTCTCCACACCGTAACTCTCCCGGACATGGGGAAGACAGTGAAGGTATGCTTCATATTGTCTACAGCCCAAGACTTTCCCTGCTAGCACCATTGAAACTGGCGTTTGGCAATGGCATGAGTGACCAAAAGTTTGGCTATAGCAGCCCGGTTATGTATATTGACCAAACGGCAACATCTTGCTCTCTCTCGTGAAGCCAATATGGAAGTAACTGAAACTGCAATTCATCGACTCGTCTTTGGGGGCTGGCTCCAGGAAGTCCAGATATTCACTGACTGCAATGCTAAATTGGCCAAGCTGAAAAAAAAAAAAAACATGTTTACAGCCTGCTACAAAAGATGGTTTTGGTGCATATAGCTAATATTACCCCTTATGACAACTGTGAGGGAATGATTTTTTTTAGAACTCATTTATTTAATTTTTATTAAGTTTTATTAAGTCTGGATAATTAAGGATGTGGCCACTTGAGTGACAACAAACGAGTCAAAGGTAATGAAGTTTTAAGCGCCACTCCCAAAGAAAATCCTGTCTAAGCAAAACGCTAGCAGCCAAAACATGCACAGAATACAGCATGAGCATTTATAGCCAATAAACTAATGTAAATATTATCCTGCTTGCTTTTTGAGTGCTGTCAAGCGAGGTCTTACACCCCTATGATTGGTCATTGTCTCTATCCACTCAACAGAAAGGGCTGCGATTGGCTTTAGAAATGAAAGCGCTGTTCACCAACGAGTGACGTGGGAAGAACAGCCGCGGTTACAGTCTATATGCGCATAATACGCGGTTATCACAGGGAGGGGTGTAGGTGACATTGTAAAAGTGGAGGGAGAGCAGTTTGAGATCCAAAAGTTAACATTCAGTATTATTAATCACCTGTTTTTAAATGTCAAACGTCCAAAGTGAGAGAGAGGCATAGATGGATTTTTACAGCATTTCTCCATAGTAGTGAAATAGCGGCTCGTGTGCTGTGCCTTCTTCAGTGTCAATGAAAGACTGTCCAGCAAACTCACAAGCAGTTGAATTGTGCATAATTATCTACATTTTAAGTAGTAGGAGCGTTTTATTTACTTGCCCTTGCCTCCTTCGCCATAGAATTCTACTTGCGCATAGGAGATAAATGACATCAGTCTGTAATAACCGGTTCTGATCTATTGCTGAACTGATACCGAACTGTCCCCATCTGCATCGCGGTGCACTGAAACAACAATACATTTTGACACCCCTAATATATATATATATATATATTAGCTTATATATATGTTTGCTTATTTATTTATTTTTTGTGAACTGTGTCTAATATTAACACTCACTACAGTAAGTATTAGAGCTCAGAAAACTATAAAATATGCAGTGTTTTGGACATTCTGCTCAATTACATATGTGTTCCACAAAAGACTGGATATCATACATAGAACATGAGCCTAAGTAGCCAGGCTTCATTTTTAGATAAGCTATTCCTTTAAAAGCTGCCAAGAATAGAGAATCAAGCGCAGAATCACATATGGTGGAGAGGCTTTCTTACAACTTCATTTTGAGATATTAGAATAGATATTAGATATTGGAATGCAGCCCTTGTCTCGCTGGCAGGATTTATCTTTTAATTTCTCAGCTGCATTGTTCCACTGTCTCAGTCATTCCCATGGGAATCTGAGCCTTAGAATCAAGCAAAGGCACGAGGCGAGACCCAGAAAGCTCTGCGCTTACTATTTATGTCTTTCTGGTTGAAGATGACAGGGAGGCTTTAAACTGCAGAACTTTGGCAGGCTGGGCATTGGGAGTCTACTCACGTCCATGAGATTCTTTATCTCAGCGTGACACAACTGTCCCCAGTGCTGTGCTAAGAAGGAGAAGAGAGTATCGCTTCTCTTCCACTCTTGTGCCTTCTCTACTGTGTTCACATAAAAGCTGGTACTTTGAGAAACCCAAGGTGTTTGCAGCACAACAGCTTAGACACTTAGGATTGCGTAAAGCTGAATGTAGAAAGTGAAATGGCTCACAGTGACTGGGAAAATGTGACCTTTTAGGACTACTATAGTTAAAATTCAGAATCATTTTACAATTTATTTCACCTCAAGCGAAAAACAACTGATGCGTGGTTTGCATTTACAGTATACTTGTTCCCGAAGGGCACAATTATAAATAGAATTTATAATTTACAGCATTTAAGTATAGCATCCCAGCAGGCACACAACATCATAAGACGTTAATATTAGGTTCGATTTAGGTCATGATGTCAGGTGACCAAAATTCAATGTCTAAGGACAACGTTATTTTGACATTCAATAATAACGTCAAATTGCATTGATATTTGGTTGATTTTAGGTTGTGTTGGAAAGTGACCAAAATCCAATGTCTGATAGATGTCATCGTGGTAACGTCCACACAACATCAAGGTGTAACATGATTAGACGTTGATATTTGAATGATTTTAGGTTGATTGTAGGTTGGACATTGGGCATTGATGTCAGCCTGACGTTGGGTTCTGACGTCAACCCCATTTTCATTTCCAAACAAAATCCAACATCCCCATGATGCTGGGGTACATCAATATGATGTCATGTTGATGTCCTGTGCCTGCAGGGGTAGTTCACACCACAACTACAGAGATAAAGATACAGAAGGAATAATATCATTGGGATCACTTTCAGAATGATTCTTCCCAGCTGATGAGCGATAAAACATTGACAGGCAGTCAGAATCCATTGAAAATTAAAGGACTTGCAAAACTTAAAAATAAAGACGACGCTGTTGAGAAGCACACTGACAGATCTTAAGCCCTCTTTTTAAAGATAATTTAAAGGCAATTAAAATGCGAAGGGGGGGACACTGTGGCTTAGTGGTTAGCACTGTTGCCACACAGCAAAAAGGGTGCTGGTTCCATTCTCGGCTGGGTCAGTTGGCATTTGTGTGTGCAGTTTACATGTTCTCCCCGTGCTCGTGTGGGTTTCCTTCCGGTGCTCCGGATTCCCCAATGTCCAAAGACATGCAGTATATGTGGACTGAATAAACTAAATTGGCCATAGTGTATGTGTTTGTGTGTGAATGAGTGTGTATGGATGTTTACCAGTACTGGGTTGCAGCTGGAAGAGCATCTGCTGTGTAAAACATATGCTGGATAAGTTGGCGTTTAAATCCGCTGTGGTGATCCATGATAAATAAAGAGACTAAGCTGAAGGAAAATGAATAAATGAAAGAAAATGCTAAGTAACTGATTACGATTGCTAAATTGACTGTTAGATTAGATTGATAACACTTCACAAGCTCGATAGTATGTTCAGATGTGGTAGTGGCACTCTGAGGACACCTGCTGGTTACAAGGCATAATGCCAAATTAAAAGCATAATCTAAAAACAAACAGATCATGGGCTATATGCACGCGGTCTTTCCATTTTGTTATATAATATATAATTTCATAATATAAAAGAAGACGCTTCAATCCTGGTTTGTGGACGTTAAATCAGGTTTATTTTGTACATTAAGATAACAGATATTCATACAGCAGTGAGGATTAACCTGTATCCTGTCACATATGCGTGCAAACAGAGTGCGAAGCTAAACTCGCTCTCTCTCTCTCTCTCTCTCTGTGTGTGGGTGTCTGTGCTATGTGTGTGTCTGCGCTATATGTGTGTGTGCGTGTCCTCGCTGCGTGTGCACGTGAACTTTGTAACGACTTTGTGTGTGACTCATGGTTGCAACAAAAAAAAACTGCATCAAATACTGATTGGTAAAGTTCTTACTGTAGTATTTCTCACAAACGCGATGTGAGATCTGCTTCCTGAGGCAGCCGAGGGCGGCGACTGAGGCATGTTGCTGACAGGCACGTGGGAACGGTGGGCGGGGAGGACTAGCCTTAAAGGCCCAGTACAAAAAAACAGCAACCAAGTTTTACCGGTTATAATACAGACACTTCAGACAGCTATAATAAATAATCTGATGGTTGTTTTGAGCTCAAACTTTACAGACACATTTTGGGGACACAAAAGACTTATATTAAATCTGAAAAAAGGGCTAACCTAGGTGCCCTTTAAAACTCTAGCTGTGCATAGAGCAAATTATCGTTCGTCTGTGTGGACACAAATATATTTAACATTATCGTTAGATTTATATGTATCGTTACCGTCCTTGGTGTGCACAGTCTTATCACTGAAATACAGACTATCAGAGGCCTAGTGAATATAATGCCAGAAATGATTGTTGTCACTATTTTCTAAACCTCAAGTTATATATCTATGACAGTCATCCTTTAATGTAAACACAAAAGGAGATATTTAGAAAAATGTTCATGCTGCTCTTTTTCATGCACTAAAGGTGTAAGTGGCAAGGTTATATATTAAGGTTCGTTAACCTAAATTAAATAAACAAAATCACATCAATAAATGATGAACATTAAAATGATAAATAATTAAAAATTAAATGAAACTAAAAGTATAATTAGCAAAAACAAATAATGGTTTCTAGAATTCATAATGTAATGTAATGTTTACTTATATAGCACATATATCGTGTATGGTCATACACCCAAAGTGCTTCTCAATTATGTGGGGGGGTCTTTCCACACCACCACCAGTGTGCAGCATACACTGGATGACGCGACGGCAGCCATAGGACAATGGCGCTATTGCACTCACAATACACCAGCTATAGGTGGAGTGGAGAGACAGTGATAGAGCCAATTCAGTGGATAGGGATGATTGGGAGGCCATGTTGGATAAGGGCCGATGAAGGAAATTTGGCCAGGACACCGGTGGGACACCCCTACTCTTTACGAGAAGTGCCCTGGGATTTTTAATTACCACAGAGAGTCAGGACCTCGGGTTAACATCTCATCCGAAAAACGGCTCCCGCTAACAGTATGGTGTCCCCTTCATGTTACTGGGGCATTAGGACTCACACAGACCGCAGGTTGAGTGCCCCCTGCTGGCCTCACTAACACCACTTCCAACAGCAACATAGTTTTCCCATGTGGTCGTCCATCCAGGTATTAACCAGGCTAAGCTCATTCTGTGGCATAAAACCTGCGACTGTTTAAAGAAGTATCTGGCCAACACTGGACTATTACTAAAAAATTACAAAAAAAAAAAAAAAACGAAATATAAATGTGTTCACAAAATAATAAAATAGTAATTGAAACAAAAACTAATTTAAATACACAAAACTATCATACTATCAGTAAGTGGATCAGAGACAGTCAAATTCCAAAAATGACTTCTGAAGCTCTCTGCACAGCCTGAAACTTGAATTATTGTTAACAAAAACCTTGCTTTCACCTTTGTTGGCAGCATTCACTTTCACTTCATCCTTATGTAAACATCTTGGTTTGTGCTCCAAAGCATGTCACACGGTTTCATAACTCGCAAGTATGAGTTTGAGTCGCACTATTGATCATTAAAAGTTTCAAACACCCACACAAACTTATTCCTAAATGACAAGAGCAATCACAGCGAACATTCAGATCTGTGTTTGCGCTAGCGCTGATCCAGAGGGAGCAGTTGTCATCGTAAACATAAAACAGCTCCACAAACAGGCTTTTCAAGCACACAGTACTGTTGTATCTGTGTTACAAGCAAACAAATTATCAGGGAATTATCGAGATAAAACTTAACAATTCAGATGCAAACATTGATGTCTATTGAACGTCAAAATGCGAGTTTCCTCCTCTCCAAAAAAACAAAGAAGACCAAATAGGTTGTTTGTGCTAGCAGCTTATTACAACCCATGCTTCAGTTTTAAAGGTGCCGTGAAGTGCTTTGAAATATGCTTTTTCTTCAATGTTTGATTTAATCTCAAGTGAAACACGAAGAGAGGGTGGGACAGAGTAGCTCCTCCCCTTTTAAAAACAGCCACTAGTGTTTTGCTTTATCATAGCTCTGCCAGTGAGAGTGGTTGAGCTCAAGTGCATCAAATAGGTGCAGCGCTGTGCAGACCTGTCTTAAAGCGATGCATGCTGGTTAGAAATTTTGTCCAGCTTGACACTGCACAGATGCCATGTGACTGTCACATGTGGCATCAAAGTACTGTGATAGTGCTCCAAGATCAGACGATTGATTCAGCTGGTGCAGCATTTGAAGAGCGACTGCAGGACCTGCGATGACGATACCGACATTACACGATTGGCCGAGTTCACCGCATGACAACAACCACGTGTGTTTACGGGGGTTATTATTGGACAAATTCCATCTCACAAATTTCAAAACAACCAATTAACTTTTATACCATCTCTATATTCTAAAAATATGTTACTGCAGTATCATCTTTTGTTAAATAATTAGTTTATAAAGGCTAGATTGTTTGCACAGGTTTATTTTCGTTCTTTTTTATACAGACTATTTAACGATTCAGCTCCATGAACTATATAAATTATATATTTTAGTGATTATTAACTCAAATAAGTCCTACAGACTTTTAATAAAATAATTATCATTCACCCTAAAGGTGTCTTAACAAATTAAGTTAAATAACTATTTTTTTGAATAATTATAAAATTATTTATATGATTATAAAACATTGTATTTTATGCACAAATTTTAAAAGTGACATTGATATATCTTGCTCTTTCTGGGAAATTTCTACTTAAAGTGTAGCTCAATTATTTTGGGAATGTCCCTTTTGTTCAATCTTTTTGGATTAAAGTGCTTTTATTAAATGCTTTCATTATCCAAAATAATTCATTGTTTAAGACTTAATCAAAACACCTTGTTTTGGGTTTTTTACGGTAATATATAATGCAAAGTTTTATATCTATAAATGTCAAAAAATGTAAACCTCTTTTTAGCATACTCAAGTATTAGTCTAAAGAGTGATGTTTAAACTCCTAGAATTTGTGCTTATTGCTTTGTATTTACTAGGCCTATTTATTTTTATGTTTATTTTACCCTCTCGTTTCCCCTTATTTCCCTCATATATATTTAATTCATTATTCCCTTGTTGTTTAAAAATGAACTATAGTTTGTAGAGACTGTATTTTGTTTTATTTGTAGTGTAAATCTTTTGTTGTTGTAAATAAAAAATAAATAAATAAATGCTGATGATGCCATGTGATCGGTCATGATGACTGCCGCAACTTTGAGCCCCGAAGTGTCTGGCTTGACGACTCCGTTTTGAACTTCACCTCCACCTTCGCTCGGCTAATCTTGTTGATCACCGACTGCAGCCATGGTTCAAGTCAAACGCATCTAATGTGAAGCGCCTGAAGGGGCGGGGCATGTCAGATACTAGAGAGCATTTGATTGGTTATGGTGTGATGAGAAACTGAAGTGCCTGTATGAGGTGATGTGAATAAAACCGTTGATCTATTTGGGCGGAGGTGACAAAGTTCAAGATTTACATGTTTATATCAGCTTTATATTGTCTCGCTCTTCAAATAGCAATGAAACAAAGAGGTCAACACTAACAGTGCAAAAGAGTCCAAACGATAATCAAAAGAGAAAACAGACGACGTAACAAAACGTAGCTGATAGCGTCAAGTAGTTAGACTGTGAACCAGACAACAGATCAGGAGTTCAGAAACACAGACAAAACACAGGCCCAATCCCAATTCTAGCCCTTAGCCCTTCCCCTTACCCCTACCCCTCGTTTTGTGCATTCCCGATTATCTTTAGCTTGAAGGCGTAGGGCTAAGGGCAAGGGGTAGACACCCTTTCGAACGAAGATTTTTCAGGACCACACTCGAAACTAAGGGGTAAAAAATTTTCCCAGAATACACCTGTCATGGATTGGTCAGGCTCTCACGACCCCCACTCACGAAGATCACCATCACCTGACTTCTAATGAGCACACAGCTGCATCACATTCACGAGCACCAGATAAAAGCACAGCACTCCAGTCGCTCATTGTCCGGGCTCGTCTCGACGAAAGCGGACAACTGAGCGACCACTCAGCGTAGTCATCCTCAGCTAAACAAACGATTACTTACCTGTTCTCTTTGTATTCCTCCTAGTCTTCCTGGTCCTCCCGAATCGTCCTGTCTTCCAGTCCTTCCAAGTCTGTGTCATCCTCTGTCAGCTGTATCTGGTGTGTGCTGTCCATCCTCGTGTATTCCTGTTACCCAGCCACGGAGGAAAAGACCCCAACATCATTCCTGATCCTCCTGGCTATCCTTCATGTGCTCCTTGTTGTCATTTAATAAACACCCTAACGTTTCCTTACCTCTGTCTCCTGTCCGCTTCATAACAGAAGCCCGGACCCATAACGACGACAACATGAGCACCCCCGATCACCTTCAAGAGCTGGTGGACCAGTTGAAGCGGATTCTACAGCCACCAGCTCCACTTTCCAACGCACCACCAGCACCGAGCACTTCCGCCTCCACAGTTTCTTCTTCGGCCCTTCCTTCCAGTCCCATGGCCCGACCAGCGCCCTACTCAGGCGGAGCGGGGGAGTGCAATGGTTTTCTGTTACAATGTTCCCTCATATTCGAAATGCAACCTTCTCTATATCCCACAGATAAGTCGAAGATCGCCTACATCGTATCTCTACTCTCTGGACCTGCACTTAAATGGGCTGAGACGATCTGGAACCAAGCCGGGCCGGTCATGAATTCCATCACTACCTTCACGGAGTATTTCAAAGAGGTGTTTGGACGTTCTGATGGGGAAGTAGCCGCTGGAGAGCAGCTGTATCATCTAAAGCAAGGTACTCTATCTACACAGGAATATGCTCTCCGGTTTCGCACTCTAGCAGCTGCAAGTGGATGGAATGAGAGATCGTTGTTGACCACGTACCGGCTCGGCTTGGAACCCACTCTCCGAATCCAACTGGCCACATTAGATGATACAATGGGTCTGGAGAGATTCATCCAACATTCTCTCCGATGTTCCGATCGTCTCCGTTCCTATCAACAGGACACCATCACCCCCTCGTCTGCACTCCTCCAATCGCCTGAGTCAACAGCCTCTCCAGAACCAGAACCCATGATAATAGAGTCTGGAAGACTGACATCAGCGGAACGACAGAGGAGGCTGACCCGGGGTCTGTGTCTATACTGCGGTGTCAGTGGACACACCCGTATGGAGTGTCCCCTTCGTCCCATTCGGACTTCAGTGAGTGTATTCAGTACGAATATTGAACAATGTAAACCACTTACTACCACCGTACAAATAACTACTGCCTCTATTTCTCTCCTTGTCACAGCCCTCATCGACTCCGGGTCAGCAGGGAACTTCATCTCCCAATCCCTCTGTCGTCAACTCCACCTCCGTACTGAGGCGTCCTCGCATATATACCAGATACAACCGATAACCCAGTGCACTCGATCTTCGACCCGTATCCATCGACAATGCGAAGACATCCTTCTTCAAGTGGGGTTGTTACATCAAGAGAGGATTCAATTTCTGGTTCTGGAGGGTGCAAATATGGACATCATTCTAGGGCGCCCGTGGCTGGTGAAGCACGATCCCATCATCTCTTGGGGCACAGGAGAGATAAAGAAATGGGGATCTGGATGTACACCTGCCTGTTTTCCAAATCTCCCTCTTCAAGGTCGGAACCCCATTTCTTTGTTTGCAACATCGGTCGAGAGCCCTCCTGAGAAGCAGTCTATCCACATTCCTAAGGAGTACAGCTCCTTTCATGATGTCTTCTGCCCCAAGAGAGCTTCCCAGCTACCGCCGCATCGGCCATGGGACTGCGCAATCGACCTAGTTCCAGATGCCCAGTTGCCAAGAGGTAGGATCTACCCGCTCTCGCTTCCAGAGAATCAGGCAATGGAAGATTACATAAGGGAGGCTCTGAGTCAGGGGTACATACGTCACTCAAAATCACCAGCCGCCTCAAGCTTCTTCTTTGTGGCCAAGAAGGACGGAGGGCTGCGTCCATGCATCGACTACAGGGTCCTAAATAACGGTACAGTAAATACCGATATCCCCTTCCTCTGGTACCAGCCGCTTTGGAACAGCTCCGAGAAGCTAAAGTCTTCACTAAATTGGACCTCCGCAGCGCGTATAATCTGATAAGAATACGTGAGGGGGACCAATGGAAGACAGCATTCGTGACCCCTACTGGCCACTATGAATATGAGGTCATGCCTTACGGTCTGGTCAACGCCCCCTCCGTATTCCAAAACTTCATTCATGAAGTCCTCCGGGAGTTTCTTCACCACTGTGTAATAGTGTACATAGATGACATCCTCATTTACTCCCGGAGTGAGGCCGAACATCGCCAACACGTTGCGGAGGTCCTACACACATTGAGAGTACATCACCTCTCACTAATCTCCTCAAGGGTAAACCCAAAGGACTGGAGTGGACCAAAGAAGCAGCCGCAGCCTTCCGCCTTCTTAAGAAGGAGTTCACAAGGGCCCCACTCCTGACTCATCCTGACCCAAATCTTCCTTTCGTGGTGGAAGTGGACGCATCCACCACCGGCGTCGGGGCAGTATTATCTCAACATCATGATACACCGCCCCGACTGCATCCCTGTGCCTATTTCTCTCGGAAGTTGAGCCCGGCGGAGCAGAATTACAGCATAGGAGACAGGGAGCTTCTAGCAATCAAGCTAGCCTTGGAGGAGTGGCGTCACTGGTTGGAGGGAGCCAAACATCCGTTCCAGGTGATCACAGATCACAAAAACCTCCAATACATCAAAGAGGCCAAGAGACTATGTCCACGTCAAGCCAGATGGTCACTTTTCTTCTCACGTTTTGATTTCTCCATTTCCTATCGTCCAGGACCCAAGAATCTAAGAGCAGACGCTCTCTCTCGTTTACACGAGCATCACGATCATGAAGAACTCCCAACGAAGATTCTTCCCGAACACATCTCCATTTGTCCGATCACCTGGAACGCTCCTCCAGTCGTTGCCACTCCGGAAGCCCCTGCTCCGCCGGGATGCCCTCCTCATCGGCAGTTCATACCACCTGAACACCGGGTAGATCTGATCCACTCCTTACATACCTCGCTAGGCACTGGACATCCAGGGATCAACAATACTCTCTCGCTAGTATCCCAACGATTCTGGTGGCCAAACATGGCAAGGGATGTGAGGCAATATGTTCAGGGCTGTAAGGACTGTGCCCAATCCAAGAGCCCACGTCATCTACCCGCTGGAAAGCTCCATCCCTTGCCGATTCCGAACCGTCCCTGGTCACACCTAGGAGTGGACTTTATCACTGACCTCCCTTCGTCAGAAGGTAATACCTGTATTCTAGTCATAGTAGATAGATTCTCAAAGTTTGTCAAACTAATCCCTCTGAAAGGTCTTCCCACAGCCTTTGAAACTGCCGACAATATCTTTAATCAAGTCTTCAGGTCATTTGGTATTCCAGAAGATATTGTGTCGGACAGAGGTCCACAGTTCATCTCACGTCTATGGAAAGCCTTCTTCAAGCTCCTAGGTGTGGCCGTCAGCCTCTCTTCTGGATATCATCCCCAAACCAACGGGCAGACAGAGAGGAAGATTCAGGAGGTGGGACGGTTCCTGAGGACCTTCTGCAGTGGTCACCAGAACTCCTGGAGCCAGTATTTGGGCTGGGCAGAATATGCCCAAAATTCACTGCGGCAACCCTCCACCGGACTCACGCCATTCCAGTGCGTCCTGGGCTTCCAACCACCGCTCTTTCCCTGGGATGGCGAACCATCTGATGTCCCCGCAGTGGATCACTGGTTCCGGGAGAGCGAGAGAGTCTGGGACGAGGCTCATCAACATCTGCAGAGGGCAGTCCGTCGAAGCAAGGTAACCGCCGATAGGAGAAGGTCTGAAGAACCCAGATACACACCCGGACAAAAGGTGTGGCTATCCACCCGGGACATACGCATGCGACTGCCCTCTCGCAAGTTAAGTCCCCGATTTGTTGGTCCCTTCACCATCGTGGAACAGGTTAACCCCGTCACCTACAAACTACAATTACCCTCTCACTACCGTATTCACCCTACATTCCACGTATCACTCCTGAAACCCTATCACGATCCTGTTCTTCCCTCCACAGAGCCTGACCACGAAGAGGAACCCCCTCCTCCACTGCTCCTAGAAGAAGGAGCCGTCTACGCAGTGAAGGAGATCTTGCGTTCCCGACGTCGTGGTGGCCAGTTGGAGTACCTGGTGGACTGGGAAGGGTACGGCCCCGAAGAAAGGACATGGGTTCCCAGAGCTGATATTCTCGATCCTAGTCTCATGGTGGAGTTTCATGAGAGCCACCCTGAGTTCCCAGCGCCTAGAGGCAGAGGGAGACCACCACGGCGTCGGAGGTGTCGGCCCTCAGGAGCGGGCCCTGGGGAGGGGGGTACTGTCATGGATTGGTCAGGCTCTCACGACCCCCACTCACGAAGATCACCATCACCTGACTTCTAATGAGCACACAGCTGCATCACATTCACGAGCACCAGATAAAAGCACAGCACTCCAGTCGCTCATTGTCCGGGCTCGTCTCGACGAAAGCGGACAACTGAGCGACCACTCAGCGTAGTCATCCTCAGCTAAAACAAACGATTTACTTACCTGTTCTCTTTGTATTCCTCCTAGTCTTCCTGGTCCTCCCGAATCGTCCTGTCTTCCAGTCCTTCCAAGTCTGTGTCATCCTCTGTCAGCTGTATCTGGTGTGTGCTGTCCATCCTCGTGTATTCCTGTTACCCAGCCACGGAGGAAAAGACCCCAACATCATTCCTGATCCTCCTGGCTATCCTTCATGTGCTCCTTGTTGTCATTTAATAAACACCCTAACGTTTCCTTACCTCTGTCTCCTGTCCGCTTCATAACAACACCAGCCACAGCTGCACCCGGAAGTAAGGAGATCCACAAATTAGTATTTTTTGTCATTATTACGAATTTTTACAACAAACAAGCATGTTTTAATATATTCATACCGCGTTCATGTTTTACCGTCATGCTTAAAAAAAAGGCTAAAATAAAAAAACGTTAAATTTCGCAATCTATAATCCATAATCATAACTCTTGTATAGCAGTTCCACAACATTCTGTCATTCGATGACACTCGAATACCCTGTCAGAAAAGTCTAGTGGCTGGGAATGAGCTTTTTACAGTGACTGCTATAATGTTAATGTTGTTTTGGTGTGTTTACATAGATGAATATGGCCACAGTGTAAATGCACAGTATAATTACATAGTATAATCAAAAAATGATGTATGCGAGTAAAAAAACTGGAATATAGCATTTTACATTGTTTTAATGCAATCTTATTTCATGATTAAAGTTAACCCCTAACATGTCAAAAACTTCAATATTAAACATTTGCATACAAATACAATACTATCACTGCTTCCCACAGGTTTGAAATATACTTGCGAGATTATAACACACCATTTACTCACATCACATAAGTAGTTAATTATATGAGACAAACAAAACATAAATTAAATTTTTAACAATAGTTTTATTTATTATGACACTGTTATACACTGTTTCTTTTTAATGAATTAAAGTAAAAAAAGACTGTTGAAATAAAAAATAAATCCACTATTTATCCTACTTCCTGCTATTCAGGAGCCATGTGCACCCACTGACAGGTCAAATCTGATTCTCTCTCTTTCAAGTTTGAAGCAAACTTGAATGCCCAAGCATTTTAGACATGTATATGAAATAGCCTATGTAAATAGCCTAATGGCATCATCAAATTAATAAAATAATCATCAAATGAGAAATAAATGACAGAAAATCTTTCTATCTTCAGATTGATCTGAGAACCGATTAGCATACTGCGCATTACATATTAGTAATGCGTGACTTACTTTCGGTTTTGTATTTAATGCAATGCATAATATATAACAAACGGTTATGTATTTAACAAAAACAAGTGATTTTAAGTCATTTAACTTAAGTCCAAGTCAAGTCTGAGAGTCAATGAGAGTCCAGTCAAAGTCAAGTCGAGTCTTTTTTGGATGTTTGTCAAGCAAGTCTCAAGTCCTAAATTTTGCGACTTAAGTCTGAGTCATGTAACTCAAGTCAAGTCATGTGACTCGAGTCCCACATCTCTGGTACATAATAACCAGTTATGATCTATTACTGAACCGATACCAAATTGTCCGCCGCTGCATCGTGGTGCACAGAAGAAACAATTAATTCTGACACCCCTCCATTTCAGGTACATGTCTTTCTTTTACACATCAAGAAGACGTGGCTTATTGTACAGATCACCTAGACAAGTGAACCGCTTATCTAAACCCTTCCCTAACCAAACCAATACTGCTTTCCAAGCAAATGTAAGAGAAAATGTACACTAAACACAAAGTTTTACCTTGATTTCACATTGGTTTTATCTCTTTTGGGGATCATGCTTCACTGGACTCAAACCCTTCACAAAAACAACACCATTCAAAACGAGCTACTGAACAAAATGACCAAGTCTTTCAGCTGGACTCAATCACTAATAGTTGTGCATGATTGTGCAGATCTTGTGTGAGTAAATGACAAAATTTTCTTTTTTGGGTGAACTTTCAAACATCATCATTTGTACTTGGATACAAGAACATAGGGTAACACTTTATTTTGATGGTCCATTTGAGTATTAGTAGACTGTCTGCTTAGTATCTGTTAATACTGCTCCTTCAACAAACATTTAACTGGCTATGAGAAACTTTGCAAGTTCATGTCAACTTACACTAACCCTAACCCTAACCCCAACCTAACAGTTTACTTATAATCTAATGAGAATTAGTTGGCATGTAGATGCAATGTAACTTAAATTCAACAAACGGACCATCAAAATAAAGTGTGACCGAACATAGCCACAATATCATTTCAGCTGTACATTCTTTATACGTTTCATTTGTTCTCCTGTAATGTTGATTATGTTTGTCTCAGACAAGTGACTAAATGAATATTACATGTCCTAATTGTAGACATGCAATGAATAAATGAACAAAATACATCTCCGTAAGTTCAGCCTCAGCATTTTTATTCTCAGTAAGACAAAAGTCATACCATTTTAATGGCTGCTACACTGAGAGGCAACAAATGGAACGACTTAGAGCTCCAAATCTGCTACAAAAGAGGCAGTAACCAGTGCAATCTCACATTGTGGCACATAGATGTTATCTTTGCTGCCTCTGTCTCTCTGTGACTCACTTTATCTTTCCTTCTCCCTCTCTGAGAGGTGATTCAATTCAGGCCCCACACGCTTTTAAGCGCTTGCTGCTCTGAGACGCCGCGGTCTCTGCCCTTATGCTGCTGTTACGGAAGGGCTGCACTCTCCTGTCCAGGTAGATCAACAGAAACACCACACAGCCATCCTCCATCCGGGTGTAAAACTGTAATAGCTATATTTTAGGTGACTCTGAAAGGCCAGCCTGTACAGTGCGCAGTAAAGCAAGACATTGTATCATGTTGAATTTTTATAGAAGAAAAAAAGTCAGTCTGGAAGGAATCGTTGGATTCCCAAGATGATTTCATTGCCATGTATTTCTAAGGAAGTATGTTTTATGAACTGTCATCCAGCATCAAGGAAGAGGACCAAACCTGACTAATACATCTGTCACAGCAGAATATGTTCATTCGCACAGAACACGACACAAAGGCGAGTGTGAGTGGAGTCGCTATGAGCTTTTCAGCTCTAAAATGACATCTCGCACACTGAAAAGAACTCTATTTGCTTTGCAGCATTTGTAATGTGAAAGTATGTTGGCAACTGTACTGCTGTCATGATGCCAGGGAATTAATAGATGACTAGGTTGTCATGGGAACTAATGCTAGGTTGGGACAATGAATTACTCAGCTAAAATTGGGCATGGTGGGATTTTTTTGGGGGGGTGGGGATGAGGCAGGAATGGGGGTTTAGACTAATGCTATTGATTTCAGTGGTTGCAAAGCAGCACTGTATTGATATTCTAGACAATCTGTTTTAGGGGGTTTCTAAACCACTAACCCCATTCACATCTGCAATGAATTATACCCAAACCACATTACATATAGATATTGTTCCATCAGCTATGGGCTTGTAGACCTTTAGAAAATTAAGTTGCTTAATAAATTCTCTCACATAGTACAAGGTTTCTGCAGGTGTCATAAAGTCAAATTTAAGACTTTTAAAGACCTTTTTAAAGCCATTATTATCTAAATTTTCGATGTATATGGGGCTAAACACTATTAGAATTTATTAAAAGATTTTTATAATCCTTATCAAAAAAATGTCAAATTTAGTTATTAATAATGTGTCAAAAAAAGCAAACAGTGGTTTCATAGATGCACTTTTTTTCAACATAACATTTCTTTTAAAAAAAAGCTAAATATATGCACAACTGTCTCTTCAAGTCAGTGTCCTCACCATAAATAAATGGAGAACTTCTAAACAAAGTATGTGTAAGGAATAACTCTATTAGAATTTCTTTTTTCCAATATAAAAGGAAAAGATTTTTATCTTTTTATCTATGCTCATCAAAAATAAGTCAAATTTAGTTATTAATTGTGTGTCAAAAAATCAAACACTGGTATTGTGAGGAAAATAATTAAACTAAATTGGTAAATAGAGTTAAAAATCTAACTATTTGTTAAAAGTTCTATTGAGATGGATTGCTGGTGATTAGATAGGTTCAGCATGAATGAGTAGCTTTTCGTAGATTTAGTAAAATCAAGACCTATTTAAAACGATTTAAGACCTGCAACACAATATTTTGGTAAATACAAGACTTTTTAAGAGCCCGCAGACACCCTGTAGTGGAGTAGAATAGTTCTTTTATTTCATGAGTTATGTTGTTTTCTAAATGTGTCATTCATTCATTTTCTTTTCGGCTTAGTCCCTTTATTAATCAGAGGTCACCACAGCAGAATGCACCGCCAACCCAGCATATATTTTTTTCACAGCGGATGCCCAGCTGCAACCCATCACTAGGAAACATCCATACACACCCATTCACTCACACACACTACGGACATTAAGCTTAGCCATTTCACCTATACCACATGTCTTTGGACTTGTGGGGGAAACCGAAGCACCTGCAGGAAACCCACACGAACACGGGGAGAACATGCAAGCTGCACACAGAAATGCCAACTGACACAGCAGAGGCTCGAACCAGCGACCTTCTTGCTGTGAGGCGATTGTGCTACCCACTGCACTACCGTGCAGCCCCTAAACATGTCATTTCTATCTTACATCTATACATGTACATCTGAAGTCAGAATTATTAGCTCCCTTATAATTTTTTTTCTTTTTAAAATATTTCCCAAATGATCATTAAAAGAGCAAGGAAATTTTCACAGTATGTCTGATAATATTTTTTCTTCTGGAGAAAGTCTTATTTGTTTTATTTAGGCTAGAATAAAAGCAGTTTTAATTTTTTTAAAAACATTTTAAGATCAAAATTATCAGCCCCTTTAAGCTATATTTTTTCTCGATAGTCTACAGAACAAACCATCGTTATACAATAACTTGCCTAATTACCCTAATCTGCCTAGTTAACCTAATTAACCTAGTTAAGCCTTTAAATGTCACTTTAAGCTGTATAGAAGAGTCTTGAAAAATATCTAGTCAAATATTTTTTACTGTCATCTTGGCAAAGAAAGAAGTCAGTTATTAGAAATGAGTTATTAAAACTATTATGATTAAAAATGTGTTGAAAAAAAATCTTCTCTCCATTAAACAGAAATTGGGGAAAAAAACAGGTAGTGAAATGTAAATAACAGGGGCTAGTTATACCGTACCATACACTTGAAGAGTTCAGATGCAAAAGCCTCAAAGTGCCTCCTGACAATTTTTTGTTAAATGATCATTTTTCTCAGGCTGCTGTGTGTACGTTCAGTAATTTCATTTCATGGCAGTGAGTAGGTTATTTTCATTGCCTTTAAAGTGAAATAACTGAACATAAACACAAGAGGCTGAATAAAATGCTCAGTTTAGAAGAAAATTGCAGACAGTGCTTTTTGCATCTGAACTCTTCACTTGTTCCAAACCTGTTTGAGTTTCTTTCTTCTGCTGAACACAAAACAAGATATACTAAAGAACGTTGGAAGCTTTTATTGTATTTTGGATGTCAATGGCTGTTGGTTTCCTGCATTCTTCAGAATATCTATTGTGTGTGTGTTTAGCAGAAGAAAGAAATTCAGTTTATAACCATTTGAGTGTGAGTAAATGATGTGAACTATAACTTTAAAGGTGAGACTGGTTCTCGTGCATCACACATACTGTACATGTTTGAGCTGTCATGTCTACCATACTAGTCTTGATCAGCTTAAAATAAATCTGTTCATCAAATGAAGTGACTGGATTAAACCACTCGATTCATATAGATTAATTTTACAACACCATCCTGATTTTATTTTGTGTGGATCATTTACGGTTTTGTTACATAAATGTCTCAGGTTTGATAACAAAACATCTTGCACTCATAACAATAAATGTATTTTATTAGCACCAGTGGTTCCATGAATAAACTTTAATAATCATTGGATCTTTCCTTTCCACTGAAATGTTTGTTACACTTCTAAAAAGTAAGGGCATTTTTGCAGCAGTGCTACAGAAAAATAATTTGGGTTGCACACACACACACACACACACACACAAAACTTCTAGTGAGGAGTTTTTAAAATATTGTGTGAGTGTGGTGATTTTTTTTAAATAATCTAAAGAATAATTTTACACTATTAATGATTGTTTGTTAGACAAGAAAAGTTTCCATGGATGATAATTATTCTTCACAGAAATCTCATTGACAATAAAGAACCTTTATTGTGTAAAGTAGATAGGCTCTTCAAATCATTCAAATGTTTTTTACTCTTTTCCATTGACTTCTTTAAAGAAACATAGTCTGAAAGGGTCTTTGGGGGCTTTTGAGCGTAATTTGCATCACGGTCAGTGTTGCCAGTTTGGGCAGTCTCTCGCCCAATTAGGCAGTTTTGAATTTGATTTTGCAGGTAAGAAATGACATAGGCGGGTTACAAAATTTAGGCGGTTTTGAAACATAAATTTGACATGCAACTTATTTAACAAAACATACAGTAATTGTGTGCTCCTACTCCATTCAGTTAGTAGTGACCAGTGGTTAGCACAAACCATGTGGCCCCACCCGCAAGAGGAGGAAAATTGTATCAAAATCTGACTCTCCGGACAAATTCGACTCCCATTCCCATGTGCATCACACAGTGCCTGCAGTTAAACTCACAGCGTTTTATCATAACACTTATCAATTGACAGCAAGAACAAACATAGAAGCATTGTCTGCTTGACAAGCAGCACCCAATTATTTTCAAAAGAATTTAAAACGCCAAATAGGATGAACCCCATTTCGAAAGTAAAAAATACTCTAATAGGTAGTGTAATCTACACAACATTAAGTGCAGTGTGTGGGTGAGAGGGGGGGAAGTTTCGATGTGATCCGGTTATGTATGTGGTACTGGGCCTGCTGGTGTTCCTTGCTGTATAGTTAAAATTATGATAGTTAAAGTAACTAGACTCATTTAGATTTAAATCAATTAAAATTAAATAAAATATTAATCTAATATTTTGGGTGGGTTTTGGACAGCTTTTGGGCTAAAGAAAGTCTGCTATACCTGGCAACACTGATCACTGTAAGGCTAATTTGACATTTTCAGAATCATAAACACACACAATGAAGTAATATTTCGACAATTGTGCATTATTTGTGGAATTCTGGAATGTTTTTTGATAACATTTCCCACTCATCTTAAATCCTTTGAAAATGTTCAGAGATACAGTTGAAGTCAGAATTATTAGCCCCCCCCCCTTGATTTGTTTATTCCTTTTTAAATGTTTCCCAAATTATGTTTAACAGAGCCACATTTTAGAAGGAAATTTTCACAGTATGTCTGATAATATTTTTTCTTCTGGAGAAAGTCTTATTTGTTTTATTTCAGCTAGAATAAAAGCGGTTTTTACTATTTTCTAAGGTCAAAATTATTAGGTTTTAAGTTTTATTAAGTTATTTTATTAATTTTATTTTATTAAGTTATAATTATTAAGTTTTTTTGATAGTCTACAGAACAAATCATCGTTATACAATAACTTGCCTAATTACCCTAATCTGCCTAGTTAACCTAATTAACCTAGTTAAGATTTAAATGTCACTTTAAGCTGTATAGAAGTGTCTTGAAAAATATCTGGTAAAATATTATTTACTGGCATCATGGCAAATATAAAACAAGTCAGTGATTAGAAATGAGTTATTAAAACTATTATGATTAGAAATGTGTTGAAAAAATATTTTCCTCAGCTTAGACATATGTTTTACACAGCAGATGCCTATTTCTGGAAAACATCCATACACTCTTTCACACACACACCAATTTTAGTTCACTCAATTCGCCTATAGTGCACGTCTTTGGACTGTGGAGGAAAGCGGAGCACCTGGAGGAAACCCATGCCAACACGATGAGAACATGCAAACTCCACACAGAAATGCCAACTGACCCAGCCGGGACTTGAACCAGCGACTTTCTTGCTGTAAGGTGACAGTGCTAACCACTGAGCCACCGTGCTGCCTAATTCTACAAACAATAGATCCTTTAAAATATATTTTCTTTAATTTACAAACTAGACACTTCTCAGTTATGAGGGTATAACAATATTACTGCACATCAGCCAACCATCCATATCAAAGCTGAAAAAACATAACGTTCCACATTCTTTCACATTATGCATTTGCTAATCTGTTGTTTACACTGCTTATGTGCTTTTTATTTAACTTATACAGCAGGCACTTCAGCAATAAATTCCGAACATAACTGCATAATATTAAACATTCCTCTCCTGTACTTCAGCACTGCATAAACTCTGTTTACCGGAACTGTGTAGGTTTGCTGTTGCCTTGGGAGCCACTCACCAAGTCACCTTCCTTCAACAAATAAGCTTATATGGCAGATACACTCGATTCTTATTCTGATGTCTAAGTTCACCAGGGGCATCTGCGATCACGTGATCTCAAACACCAGAATGTCAGCTACGCTTCCAGCATATTACAACACACACTCTAGAGTAATTCAACTATCTCTAATGAGCACAAGCAGACCGTCTTAACCATCCTTCTACTGTGCTGAAAGACTGTGCATGTGCATCCAGCATGCCGCCTCATGGGCAGAGTTGCGTTGTTTGATGTGGGCATCCAGGCCTCCTACAGATGCAAAACTCAGAGGAAGGGCTTCCATCCAGCCAACCCCAGTCAAATGCTTCACTTCACAAAATGGCCTTGCCAGCTGTCCGTGCTGACATTGTGTCAGTAATTAGCCAGCGGGGGGTTTGGACTGGCAGGGAGGCAGTTAGCCTGTCTGCCTGCAAATGGAGGCGGTCATGTCACACTTGTGAAACCCTAGAGGGATTGGATACATGCAGGTGGAACTTCCATGACCGGGGTAAGAATGTTCCCGATATACGAGTGTCCTGATAATGGACGGACAGGACAGTGGAGAAGGAGAGTCACTCTGAAAACCTAATTCCACTTTATGCACAGGAAGAGAGATAAAGTACAAGTACCTGCAGCAAAGCCTTGGCAATTCTGTGGGCTATTATCAGATCAATGGGAGAGGTCACCTAAAGTCATCATTAAATTGACCCTATATAGTGTTCTTTATGGTCTGACTGTGAATGATTAATCTCTGCATGCTATTTCAAAGAAAAAATATATAGATAAAAAAAGAGCAAAGTAATACAGTTTCAGCTTCGCTTCTGCAATCACCTGGATATTTTCCATCAACTTCTGATAGAAAAAAAATCATTTCCCAACCAACATTCTGTTTTCAATTCTTTCATTTGCCCCGGAAATAGGTTGTGAATGCAATATCACATTGACTGTAACTGAAATTATGTAATAGACATGGTCCTGCCTTTTAAGATTTAATTAACACACACACACAAATATATACATACATGCACAGACCGGCCACTTTATTAGGTAGACCTGTTCAACTGCTTGTTAACGCAAATCACTAATCAGCCATCACTCAATGCTTTTAGATGATCTGCTGCATTTCAAACTGAACATCAGAATGAAAAAGAAAGGTGATTTAAGTGACTTTGAATGTGGCATGTTTGTTGCTGCCAGGCGGGCTGGTCTGAGTATTTCAGAAACTGCTGATCTACTGGGATTGTCATGCACAATCATCTCTAGGGTTTACAGAGAATGGTTCGAAAAAGAGAAAATATCCAGTGAGCGGCAGTTCTGTGGGCGCAAATGCATTGTTGATGCCAGAGGTCAGAGGAGAATGGCCAGACTGGTTCGAGCTGACAGAAAGGCAACAGTAACTCAAATAACCACTCGTTACAACCGAGGTATGCAGAAAAGCATCTCTAAAAGCACAGTACGTCCAACCTTGAGACGGATGGGCTACAGCAGCAGAAGACCACACCGGGTGGCACTTCTGTCAGCTAAGAACAGGAAACTGAGGCTACAGTTCGCACAGGCTCACCAAAATTGGACAACAGAAGATATAAAAAATGTTGCCTGGTCGGATGAGTCTCGATTTGTGCTGCGACATTTGGATGGTAGGCTCAGAATTTTGCATCAACAATATAAAAGCATGGATCCATCCTGCCTTGTATAAATGTTTCAGGATTGTTGGTCGTGTAATGTTGTGGGGGATATTTTCTTGACACTCTTTGGGTCCATTAGTAGCAACCAGTCAACGCCACAGCCTACCTGCGTATTGTTGCTGACCATGTCCATACCTTTATGACTACGGTGTACCCATCTTCTGATGGCTACTTCCAGCAGGATAACGTGCCATGCCATAAAGCGCAAATCATCTCAGACTGGTTTCTTGAACATGACAATGAGTTGACTGTACTCAAATGGCCTCCACAGTCACCAGATCTCAATCCAACAGAACACCTTTGGGATGTGGTGGAGCAGGAGATTACTGGCAACTGCATGATGCTGTCATGTCAATATGGATCAAAATCTCAGAAATATTTCCAGTACCTTGTTGAATTTATACCACGAATGATTAAGGCAGTTCTGAAGACAAAATGGTGTCCAACCAGGAACTAGTAAGGTGTACCTAATAAAGTGGCTATATATACTACTAAATATTATTCAGACATATTTACAACTCTCAAAGGCTTAAGCACTGAATAATTAAACTGTAGTCAGAGGGGGAAAGAAGTTAAGTAACAAAGTGTATAATCAAAAAATTACAGACAATAACAAAAATACCTCAAAATGCAGTCGCTCATATAAACATTTAGGATATGCATTTCTTAGATAGGAGAATTAAAAGTTAATAAAATAATTTTACAGTTGAATTCAATATCTTGTTCAAAAATATTTACAATAGTTGCTGGACAAATAAGGTGGTGTGATATCTTTTGTATATTAGCGTACCTGTGAGTTAAGTTACATTACCTGTATGTTTTTACTGGTCAGTGATCAATTGAGTTTTTGTGGTCAAAACTTCAAGGTGTAAGGCATACACAAACAGACTTTGAGAACAAACCCACATTGTAAGCAGGCGGTCGATAAAGTGTGCGAGGTGAAAGGGTTCGAGGATCCCTCAGGTTGTTTATGTGTCACGTGAGGCGCCTCTTGGCTCACCTCAGAACACACTGCAGGGCGCGTGAAAAATGCCCGCGGGCTCTGAGCCAGCATTGTAAGTGGAAACGGATGGAGTCGTTTGTAAAAACCCCTTTGAAACCCTTCGAGGTGCTAGAATGGCATTCAGTCAATGAAAACAGAAGCAAACGTCATGGCTATTGTTTGAAAGGTTTGAAGCTGTAGTGAGCCTGTGGATTTCCCTCATGAATCGAATCGCTTTTTGAATGAATCTTTTAAGAGAATGAATCGTTCTCGTGGTCGCTTTCCTGCCTTCTGAATAACAGCGGGAGTGAATCATTTGTGAAAGAACGGAATGGCATCTCAATAGTTAATGATTTGCAAAGAACGTGATGCATTAAGTGTAAAAATGATGCATGAATATAAAATTAAAATGTCAAAGGATATATGACGTCATATAAACGTAAGTTAGCCAATACATTTTTATGTTCATGTATAAAATCATGTCCAGAAGGATTAAGAATTACTAAAGGAATAATTATCAAATCTATAAGATAAAAAAGATATTATTAGACTACGCTAATGAATGCTTAATTAAATGCTCATTTTAAAAGTGTTTAAAGCTTGTTTTGATCTTTATCAAGTTTTTAAACGATTCGAGTGAACTATTCGATGACTCACTCACAATAATTCTCACTTGTTTATCGACATGGCCCGAAGAGTCAGAATCCATTTTTAAATATAGGATTCAAAAGACTTGAGTATATATAATAATCACGATTTAGACAGAAGAATTTGGACAGTTTTCATTCGTTTACCTAATCTAAAAATACTTTTAAAATCCTGATTATTAAACATTGACTAGCCGATTTCATCAGTTCTGCTTTTCTTCTTTCATTCAACAATCTTTAGCCGACAGTTTGTTATCTCAACCCCCATTAGTTAGCCAAAAGCGCTAGCTGTCCCATGAATTCATGAACGGATACTTTAGCGACGGCACTATAAACTCGAACCCATTAGAAGCGCCGACATAAATCACAATACTTTTTTATCCACACATGTACTCAGCCAGCCATTATCTAATTGTCCTTCATGCCGTCAGTTCAATTAAGTTTGTATTAATTTAGGGAGCACAACGCGCCTTATGTGCTCGCCACAGCTCATTGCACAACGGGTAATTCATGATTTTGACAGGAAACCCTCCCTCATCCGAACAGACCGTTCAGCAGACTGTACCTCTGGCATCCGCTGTCCAAGGTGCTGATCCGCTCTGAGACGAGATTGATGTTTTTGGAGTGATTTAATCCGCATCAAGCGCGCGCTGATGGAAAACAAGAGATGTCGCCTCCAAAAGAAAAGCATTCCCTTGTCAAAACTAGTGAAACGCGTGTGCACCACAGCACGGAGAGAGGAAATAGACACGCGCGTGCGGGCCGGTGTTCGTCAGTCCGATCCACATTACTCTCTCTCTCTCTCTCTCTCTCCCTCCCTCCCTCCCTCCCTCTTCTGAATCAGTGATTCAGTCTCTTCCTACACCCTCCCAGCAGAGAACATAATTTATTGGCAATTTGCTTATGTTGGGAGACCGTCAGCCCACTGCCTTCCCCCTTTAGTGGACAATGCAACAGCTAAATGAAATCCCCACCAATATTCTGTACGTGTTTCATACACTTTAAATAGCGTGCAGTATATCTAGCTGCTTACAATTAATACATGTTACTGGGGTTTGGATTAGCTTATTCAAAATAAATAATGTATATAAATGAACTAAAGGACAGATAATATATAAAATATTGATATGAGAGTTTTTCTGTATAATTGGAATTTACACAAGCAAAAACGTCATTAACACAACATTTTACTAAACTGGGTTTCATTTTTTCATTTTCTGGGGACACCAGTAAAATATTCCCGCATTAAATAATACTTATAGTGTTTTTGAACCATTCCATACAGCAATAATGTACCAAATTAACCTGTAGTGGTGATACTATATAGTTGTAAGCAAATTACCCAAATACTGTACTATGTTGTCTAGTAATATTTATTACACTACATACACTTCAGTGTATACAAAAGCATTCTAAAAGTATATTTGTTTGTTCTGTTCTTAGTACCAATTTCCAAATAAGTGTTTTTGTTCACTCAACTTCAGACATTTAGGTCAGTACAACTGATGTTTTTAAAAATTCAGTACATGTTGGTGCCAATGGCGTAGTGGTTAGTGTGTTAACACATGGCATCACATGGCAGTTCGATTCCTGCCTTGAGGTCCTATGATAATCCTTCTCCTCTCCCCACGCTTTCCTGTCTATACTCTCTACTGTCCTATCAATTAAAGGTGAAAAAATAAATAAATAAATGTTGAGTACACAAGAAAAAACAAAGGAAATAAGGATTATGTTTTTTGTTCACTCAACTTGCTCAGACAAAAAACGTTCAGTTGGCACAACTTAAAAAGTTTGGTTACAGAGTAGTTCACCTCTCCAGAAAAGTAATAATCTTATGTTAACCCAACTAAATGTTTTTTTGTATTACTGACAAATCATTTTAGCTCAGTGCAGCTCAAAACTTAAGTGAACAAGAACAAGTAAAAGGAAATGAGGATTATATATTTTTGTTGTACTGACTTAAATTTGTTTTATAGTGTATGTTTAAAACACTATAGTACATCTCAAATGATTATGTACCTAACAACACTGTAAAGAATGAAGGGTTCCACACAATTCATTCAGGATGTCCCAACACAAATCGATTAAGTTAACTTACCACTTTTAACAAATTTATGTGGATTGAACATAAAAAAATTTAGTTGCCACAATTAAATCTCAAGAATTGTGTTATTTCAGCTCATTTTAATTAAGCAGTTTGAACAAGTACAAATATATATATATATATATATATATATATATTTATATATATATATATATATATATATATATATATATATATATATATATATATATATATATATATATATATATATATATATATATATATATATTAAATGAAGGGTAACCATTAAATAACTAACTGCTTGAGAAGAACAAATGCATCGTGATATTACAAAATAAGAAACACTAAATGGAATGAGATGATAATTAACAACAGTGTAAATGAAACTGGCAAAAGGTCAAACAATGGAACTGCAATTATTCATCATGTTGGAAAACTTGATAGGTTGCAGAATGCCTAGTTAGACTTAATGATGGCTCATTAACATTAGTGGCATTTAAAAATAATTAATCTTATACAGAATAATATATTTATAATGAACATAATCACCAGACTATAGTTGAATTACAGAAGTAGCATCTATTTTTTGATTTTATTTTACACTGTGTCTAAAACAACTATTTCATGATCAGTTGTCTATGTATTTTCAGGAGAAGGATAGCAAGGGTAGCTTACAACAAAATGTGAGTGTTTAGTTAATTTATAATTGTGAAGTTCTAATTTAAAAAAAATAATAATTCAACCATGACATTCACCCAGTTTCTTAAATACAGCATTTCCCCAAGACTTCCACTGAAAATTAGAAAGAATATCATCGCACACAATTCTCTTTGCCTTATGAATTTTTCAAACACAACTAATTGGATCTGAGTTAAGAAATAAATGAATAATGTATCATGTTTTGGCAAACATGGACAGAAAAAGAAGTCTCGGAAATGAAATAACCCAAGAGACAAAGAGATCCCACTGTCAGGTTTTCCTAGAGAACCTCCACACAGGGAAGAATCATGACACTAGCAAATTTGCAACAAAACCTGCTCTAATGAACCTTCTCGCCAACCCAATGAATGTAAACGCTATGCATGCAGTACTGCCAATATAGAAGCACCCATAATTGCATTCATATGAAAGAACGTGCATCGCTGCGACTTGAAGGCCTTTTCATACAAAAAAACCCCCCAAAAAACAATGCATTGGTTTTGTTTTGAAATTCTGCAAAAGAGACGAGTGTGTGATCCTCTTCAAAACTAAGAAAAAGAGAGCAGAGAAAGAGAAATCAAGAACAAAAGACAGAGAGAGAGAGAGTTGTCTTTCCACACCAAGTCCAACTCAATATCGAACCACCTAAGCACATACTCCCTCATTAGATGGCATTGTGATGGACAGACGTTTATTGGGGAAGTGTTGGACTGTTGTTGGGCTGGCAGCATTTAGGACATGTAGTTTTAATTAAACATCACTCCGATTTCACACGCTCTGCTTCCCCTTCGCTTGCTATCCCTGTAGCAGTCTGACACCGTGTGGCTCGCGCACCACCTCTCATTAGCCTTCTACAGCTCGGCCAAACTAATTAGCAGTGTGTTGAGAAGTTCACGTGGGCGTTAACATCTTCATTTGCTACTAAAATCGGTGGCCTTGTTAGTTCTGCTTGCTGTGGGGTGAAACAATGACTCTATTGATATAGGAATTTAAATGACTCACCGTCACACGAACAACCATTGCAAGCCTAAGTTGGAGGAGTTATTATATGTTTTAATTGCTTCTTATTGAGAATGCTTGAATAGATCTAACACAATTTTTTTAAATACTTCCCAGATTTTTAAGGTTGTCAGTGAAAATATAATAACTGATTTTTATGTGATACCCTACAAAATCAATAGGATTTGATCTTTACATGCACTTCAAAAGCCAAGAGTAGGGTTATGTCTTCTGGTCTGCTTACACAGTGGTGGGCTAGGACCTACACGGTAGAAACTGTGTTCCAATGGGGTAATGTGGTTCTGTACAGTATATAGCAGGGGTGCTCAAACTTTTTCTTATAAAAGGCAAAAGACCAACCTTTTTTGAGGGATTTGGGCCGAATATATACCAAAGCGAAGATATCACATCATTGTAATAATTGTGGCCGATCAGATACATAATTATTTTACTTTATTCCACAAATGATACACCATCAACTTCTCCTACCCAGAAACGACTAGATGTTCAGTGTGTAATCTGATTCCAAAGTATTTACGAAACGAAACAATGCGCTCACAAATGGACACACAGAGACCTGGCTAAACTTCTATACGCTCCTTGCTTAAGACTCATACTTTTAATATAAACTTTTATTCTCTCTTTATGTGTAATCAGGTGTTTTGCAACAAGTCTCTTGCTCATGTATTAATATTATGGTTTTAATACTTCTGCAATCAATGTTTAACTCTACCACAGCTAAACATGATCATAGATGGTTCATGTTTGATGTCCCTACAAAGCTAATTTGGTGTATTGAACGATTGTTTACATTTTATGTTAATACGTGTGCAACATATTAACATTTTTAAAAACCTTCTGCATTGGCTTACACCCAGAATGCCTATGCAAATCTCCTCGCTTTGGAACAAAGACTATAAAACGTGCCTCGGGGGAGTTAACTTCTCATTGGTCAACTCGGTTCTGAAGGGTGGTTCTGGGCTTGGGGTTAGGGGTAGGGTGGGTGTACGCATTAAAACAGCTAATAGGAGGAGGAGCGAGAGCTCAAGCTCCCCCTCGCTGGAGCTCAAGTGGCTCTGCAGCGAGCAGTGTTTCGACTCCACCACACTCCAAGCCTTGCGAGGACAAAGAACTGCCCACCAGCTAACCACGTGCCGAATAGAGGAAGTTCTTCACATCAAAAAGGAAAGCATGTAACACTTCCAGAATTACCAGTGAGCTGGTGTAAATTAAATGTAATCCTAAAGAGACCATAGAAGGGCTAAATTGATTATTCTGTGCTTAGCTTGGTTTGGTTTTACAAAATACGAGGTTTTTCCATCACTACACTCTCTCAAAATCTTATTTTTCCTCCTTTACTCAACATGAATGAATGTGTGTTTGTGTTAGGTGTTAGTTTCTGTTAGATAGCAGAGAGCTCTTAAAACTGAAAATGTAAATTCACAGTCATCTGGCATTAGAAAATGCTGTATCTCCATTTCCAACACTGTGTGCTTACATATAAGATGCTGTAACATGCTGTTTTGGAATGTAAATTATAAACACTCACTTTATCATCATTAAATTTTAAATTGATTCTGTGAATTCTAAACTGTAGGGCCTGGTCCAATTTTTGTTTTCACAGTGCCCCAGTTGGAAAACACTGCTGTACTGTAGATGTGTGTATGTGTGTAGGTAATTATTACCAACCTGCTCCCTATCTGAAGAGCTTAGCTGTGATTTTGTAGCACCCTCTTTGACCAGGGCTTTTCTCTATTTAATCCACTCCCTCTCTTCTCCTACTTTGCATTTACTCTATTTTTTGCACAATTGCTTAAAATAAAGCCTTTGTGCATGGTATATTCTGTAGAGTGGGGCAAGAATGATGTCAGATCCTTAAAGAAACATTCATGAGGGGTTCCCTCAAGATTTTTCTATTAGATTTTAAAATGTGGATGACCAATTATAGAGTAAAATTCTACTTGTAGAAAATATAACTTGACAATGCATGTTCTTCTATAAAGTAAACGGCACAGACTACAAACATTCTTTAGTAGTTACTTATTACAAATGTACATTTTGTAAAATTCACACTTTTGATATGAGTGTGTAATATCTGTTATAGAGCAAAACCTTAAGTTATTGTCATGTTATGTTTATAATAGATGTCCTATTCTCATAAAAAGACACTGTAAACACTGCACAACAGGCCAGAATGACCAGCAGGCCACCAAGAAATGTATCAGTGCTCCAGATTTCCAGTCTGCCCCTGTATATCCAACATAGGCTCATTCTGAAAACGTAGCCTTATATATGTTTCTGGAGATCACGAATTATGTAGCCAGAGATGCGTACGGTTGCATTTCGTCTTTAAAACAAACACTACGGTATCGGTGTGATGCCATTCCTTTACGCGCGTACCAGCGGAGTGCTTACCTCCGTGTGGATGGCTTTCCTGCTGTAACCAGTCTGTCCAGTTAGCTTGCCATGTACGTTGGCGGACTTGAGACACAGAGAAGAGTTGACCACGATGATGGGTTCGAGTCCGGTGAAGAGCGGTTTCAGAAAGCAGGTAAGACAAAAAATGAATCCTAAAAATAAAATTAACAAGTAAATAACCGGGTCAGAATGTGGTCTAATCTGAGAACGGGGTAAAAATCAGGCGAGGGCTTTTCTTTTTCTTGATTGCTTTTGAAAATGGTTGGTTGGGTTTAGGGAGGTGGGTGAGAAGGTCAATCAATACAATTGGTTGGGTTTATGGAAGGAGGAGGGTGGGTCAGTCGATCGATCAGTCAGTCAGTCAAACAGTCAGTTGACAGAGACCTCTGGTGGGTTTACGAGAGAACAGCAGGTGCGAATGGCACTCGCGAGAGAAATTTGAGATCTAAAAATGCATACACAGTGGTCTCTGGTGGTTTTGAGAAAACAAAAACTGCAAAAAAATAAATAAAACGTAGCTCCTAGGTCGTATTTGGCGCTCTCCAGAAATGTATATAGATGTGCGTTTTCAGAATGAGCCTGGGTTGTGTATATTACTGTGATTGGATACTTACATTTTCCTAAATGTTGTTTTCTTATTTCTGAGACTCTCAAATTCTCAGCAGCACCTACAAAGTCATTTCTGAAGTCTTTTAACTTATAATTAAAGAACATGAAATAACTTTGCCATGTAAATATTAAAGCATTGACTCATGTGTCTTGTGTATTACATGCAACCCAGGCTAATTGGAGATACTTTCCCAGGCCTACATATTTGAGAACCGGCAAATAGCACTCCATGTCCTTCAGCTTAGTCCCTAATTATTACAGCTACAACACAGTACTGAGAAATATCCATCACATTCACACACACTCATATAGCCAATTTAGTCACCTAGCACATGTCTTTGGACTGTAGGGGAAACTGAAACCTATGCGAACACAGGGAGAACATGCAAACTTCACGCAAAAATGCTAACTAGCCCAGCCGGGACTTGATTCAGCGACCTTCTTGCTGTGAGGCAAAAGTGCTAACCACTGAGCCACTGTGCCACCAGACATACATTTCCTGGTTCTTAAATATGTAGCCCTGGGTACATATTCCCAATGAGCCTGTGTTGGTTATATGTGTGCTGGTTACATTATTAAACGGCCACTGAAGTTACTAATAAAGGTTTGCAACTCACTGTCTGAGTTGTGTGAACTTGTTTTTCCTCCTGTGTATTGTAGCTGTGAAGAGTGATATATTCTTTTGCCTAGTGGAGAAACTCAAGGCCGAAAGGCATTTGAAAGGCAATGAAGGAAAACAGTCCTTTCAGAAAAACCTGCTTAGAGATCAAATGTAGATTTACTTCGAGATGCAGATTTACTTCCTACAACATCTCTCTTTTTAAAATATTGATAGCCAAGTTCTTGTTTATTCTTTGTCTAATGAACGAGTAATGGCCCTTAAGCTGCTGTTCTGAGAGCGATTCTTTCACCCTCACTTGCTGAATGCTAAAACGCTCTGTAGGAAGGCTGTGAATTCACAGATAGATCAAATCTCTGTGGCTTTTGATGTTTTTTTCTTTTTTTTCTTTCTGCCTGCGTGTGTGTGGATCAAAATATATGACAGGGATATTGTTAGAGAAGGAAGTGTGAGTTGGTATTCTTTAGTTGGCCTGCGTGCGAATGTCCAGCAAATTAAAAAAGCACAACAGTTAATGATTTCTCCACCCTTCAGGTCTCCTCTGATGCCCCTGTTCTTCTTTCATGCACAGAGCTGCGGGACATGCAGCACTCTTTTCCATATCAAAGACAAGCTCAGACCCTCTCTGCATCTCAGTCGAGGCTCACAAATAGACAAAAGGATTGTATAATCTCAGCCTATTCTTTTGCCTTCACTATAAAGTGTTTATTTGTTTGCTTTCTATGTATTCAGATTTTTGTAGTATGCCTCACGAGAGCTCTGCAATCTGTGGATTTGTTTGCTTTTTCTGATGCCTTAGCTAAAGCTACAGCTTTGTTTTGTATTCTTTTCTTTTATTTATTAAGGAATACACAAATAATTATGTTGACAAGAGCACCATAAAATGTTTTTTTCTGTAGATCTATTCTATGAAGGGAGTTATATCAGTTCACTAATAAGTGGTGTCCACAGACTGTATATTTAAGGACCATCTATTGAGTCATCAATTCTTCTATGGCTTGGTCTTTTTTTACAGTATGTCTAATAATATTTTTTCTTCTGGAGAAAGTCTTATTTGTTTTATTTCGGCTAGAATAAAATAAGTTTTAAATTCTTTAATAAACATTTTAAGGTCAAAATTAGAGTGTTAGCCCTTTTAAGCTATATATTTTTTCAATAGTCTACAGAACAAACCATTATTATACACTAACGTGCCTCATTACCCTAACCTGCCTAGTTAACCTAATTAACCTATAGTTAAGCCTTTAAATGGCACTTTAAGCTGTATAGAAGTATCTTGAAAAATATCTAGTCACATATTATTTACTATCATCATGCCAAAGATAAAACAAGTCAGTTATTAGAAATGAGTTATTAAAACTATTATGTTTAGAAATGTTAAACAAAAATTGGTGAAAAAAAATAAACTGGGGGCTAATAATTCTGACTTCAACTGTATATAAACTGCAGCCCACATTTTTGTATGTATATATATATATATATGTATATATATATATATATATATATATGTACATATATATATATGTAAATATATATATATGTATATGTATATATGTATATGTATATATATATGTATATATATATATGTATATATATATATGTATATATATATATGTATATATATATATATATGTATATATATATATATATATATATATATATATATATATATATATATATATATATATATATATATATGTATATATATATATATATATATATATATATGTATATATATATATATGTATATATATATATATATGTATATATATATATGTATATATATATATATATGTATATATATATATGTATATATATATATATATATATATATATATATATATATATATATATGTATTTGTATGTATATATATATATGTATATATATGTATATATGTATGTATATATATGTATATGTATATATGTATATGTATATATGTATATGTATATATATATGTATATATATATATATGTATATATATATATATGTATATATATATATATATATATATATATATATATATATATATATATATATATATATATATATATATATATATATATATATATATATATATATACATACATACATACATATACACACACACACACAGACACGCTATGTACCAAAATCTAATTATACTTGTATTATAAGGCTATACAGCCAAAAATGTGGGCTGCAGTCTTCAAAATGAGATATAGACCATTTCAGTGTGGTGACGTCATTGGCCCATGAACATTTCCTGCTTGTTATCAAACTATTTCCTAACTGTAACAAGGGACAATTCAATCATAACTGGATGTTAAAACAGCTATCATAACATTATTTATCAATATGTGGCTCTTTTTGGATTCTCTGAAGCTATAGAAATCAAAAATGTAAAACTGGATATGCATTGGGACCATTGTTTTTGTTTACATCCCTCAAAATGGTCTATAGGCAATGATTTATGATTGATGACTGACTGAAATTGGAATTGCATACTTTTAACATTTTCTAAATAATAATAGCGATGCAGTGGTGCAGTAGGTAGTGCTGTTGCCTCACAGCAAGAAGGTCGCTGGTTCGAGCCTCGACTGGGTCAGTTAGCGTTTCTGTGTGGAGTTTGCATGTTCTCCCTGCGTTCGCGTGGGTTTCCTCAGGGTGCTCTGGTTTCCCCCACAGTCCAAAGACATGCGGTATAGGTGAATTGGGTATGCTAAATTCTCCGTAGTGTATGAGTGTCTATGGATGTTTCAGCATCGTTTCAGCATCTGTCTGGGTAATAATTGTGATCTTCCGATTGCAACAGAGAAATATTGGGAAATCTCTGTAGACTGATGGCATTTCATGCCGTTCAGCCTCATAATCTTAAAATGTGAGCAAAATCACCTGTTTTGTCATCACTTAAGACAGTGCGCTAAAGAATCATTTAAATACGAGCTCTAAAGTGACGTTGATGAAGTAGTAATGGTTTCTGCTGTTCTGATAACAGCTGCAGATATGAATAAAGGGTGGAAGAAAGTTGTTCTTCATGCAAAAGGATTTTTAGACTCTCCATGTTTGATTTTCTTTTTTATACACACAATTATGCCCTCAAACTGTTGTATAAACACAATATCACACTTGTAGCAGTGCAATATGACTGCATATCGTTACTGGGGGGCAGGACCGGTGCGTCCACAGGGAATCATAGTGAGGGTGGCATCCGTAATACCCAGGGCCGGCGCATCCTCACTTTCATCCATGATAAACAAAACACCCCCCCCCCCCCTCCACCTCTGCCTCCGGGTCTTCACCTCGAGAACCGGTCACTTCCGTTTTGACTTTTGTGTTGAGGGTGTCATGATCGTCTTTTGTCTACAGCTCCAGTTCAGCTTAGTCTGGCCCTGCTGGGGGACACTAACGCATGCCTCCCATCAGTGCTGATATACAGCCATATCACACTGCTACTCATGTTATATATACAGTTGAAGTCAAAATTAATAGCCCCCCTTAGAGTTTTTGTTACATTTTAATCCTTTAATTTCTTTCTTATGTAAAAATATTTGTATATTGTTGTATATTCTGTGTGTAATAAGCAATGTGTAAGCGTTTCAACCCACACAGACGCATAACTAACGCGCTCTCCTGGACTTTAGACCTGCTTTTAGATGGTCAATGGCACGGTCCTGATGGGCCTCCCATCAGTGCTGATATACAGCCATATCGCACTGCTACTCATGTTATATATACAGTTGAAGTCATAATTAATAGCCCCCCTTAGAGTTTTTGTTTTCTTTTTAAATATTTCCTAAAGGATGTTTAACAGAGCAAGTAAATTTTTTACAATATGTCTGATAATATATTTTCTTCTGGAGAAAGTCTTATTTGGGGGGATAAAATTCAGGGGGGAAAATAATTCTGACTTCAATTGTGTGTATATATATATATACATATATATATACATATATATATATATATATATATATATATATATATATATATATATATATATATATATATATATATATATACATACTACATACATATATATATATATATATATATATATATATATATATATATATATATATATATATATTAGAAATACATTTTTTCGATGTAAAAGTTGTCCAATGATTATGATCTAGCTAATAGTGAATTTTCTGAGCTAATTAACCTAGATATGCCTACTTATGACTTTCAATGCACTTTAAGCTGACTACTAGTATCATGCAAAAAATGGCAAAAATAAAAGAACTTGGTCATTAGAAACTAGTTATTCTAATTATATTATGTGTAAAACAGCACTTGGACAATATTAGAAAATGTATTTTGCCTTTAACTACACACACACACACACACACACACACACACACACACACACACGCACATGCACACACGCACACGCACACACGCACATGCACACACGCACACGCACACGCACACACGCACACGCACACACGCACATATATATATATATATATATATATATATATATATATATAAAACAATAATTCTATTGTAATTTAAAAATTCTATGTTTTCTGTCATTAAAACATGGTTTAATTTCAAAAACTTTCCAACTGGCTTCCAACTGAAAATCAAAAAGTCATAATACTCCATGTCTGGAGTGATGGGATTTACAATACGGGCTTCTGTATGACATACTAATGACTCATAACATGCAGTTCTCTCTAAATATTTTCACTCTGCTGGTGACCATTCCTCCAAAACTAATGCCTAGGCTCAAATGATATCTCACATCAGGGTCCATTATACTTGGAGTGCGAGAGGAGAAACAGTAGCAGAAGAAAAAGAAAAAAAAAAAAACGATAGGCCCTCTAAAATGATCTAATTGCCTTTCTCTTTTCTCATGGATGCGCTCATCACTCCTGATATTGGCTCTGCCATCATCTCGTGATAAGTTCTGGTTTCACTCAGCCACTCTGCTGGAATGCAGTAATTGTCTCTCGTCGACCTGTATTCTGTGTACAGAGGGCTGTTTTGCAATGCTGATTTGAAGAGGCCACTCAGCAGTATCCTTCTTCCAAAAAGAGTCCATTAGAGTCAGCACATACAGTATAATGCTGTTGGTTTTTAGACCAACACTAACTGTATGTATTAAACAGAATGAATACAGATAGTTCATACAGCACAAATTTCACCCCCTCAGTGAACTGTCATTATCACTTAACGCAAATAACAAACAATCTATAAGCATTCAAATCCTATCTTTCTCTCTGTCTGACTCTCCCGCGCACACAGAAGCAAAAAACAAACAAACACACATTTAAATGTGGAAGTGACAGGCTTGTTAGTGATAAAAGCAAGAATAAAACCTTCACACACACATACACACAGCCTACTCATCTGATGTTGTGGACAGTAGCTTGATAGTTAAGGATCAAGGCTGTTAACAAAGTGGCTGCAGAAACAGTCCAGTGCTGGAGTCACCTAAAAAAATAAAAACACTTACAGAGACTGCAGTAATGCATTAAACCAGTGTGTTGTTGAACAGAGCAGCTGAAGGTAAGTTAAATAAATATACCTACATACACACACAAACTATGGGCTCTATTTTAATGATTTAGGCACAAAGTCTAAAGCACATGGAACAAAAGCATTGAGGGCTTGTCTGAATCCACTTTTGCTATTTTAAGGAAGTAATAATACAGTTTGTGCCCTGGCACATGGTCTAACAGGGTTGTGCTTATTCTCTTAATGAGTTATGGGTGTGTTTTGAGTATAATGTGCATTAAACCAATTAGAGACTCATCTGTCACTTCACTAGCGAGAAAACTGTTAAACAGACCATCTGCAGCGTGTGGATAAATAATGAGCCTCCCCCATTCGGCCTCTTTACTTTCCTTTTGCTCTTTACTTTACTCCTTTACTTTTGTGGATAAGGAAACGGTGTTGTACACACTCCACTGAAGACATTCATTAGCCTACATATTTAATTTCACTTGTTAAGCGCAAAGATTTGTTTCAAAACTGTTTCTAAATTCAGTTCTAATTTCCAGCAAATTAATAAATGAGCAATAATAATGAGGCGCGGTCAAAAAACTGAGTTATATCCAAACACACATCTTATTCTTATGCCCATGTGGTGACGCATATGTGTCCAAAACCTGACAGGGGGAAAAATCAAAACTTGCTTTTATTAAAATATATAATAAAATATATAAAATATGCCTATAATAAATAATACTACTTATAATAATAACATTATACAAATGCAAATTGTCATGAATTAATTGAAAAGCACCCAGAGATGAGGCATGGAGGCAGTGGTTTTTATATTAATGTAGAAAATAATATTTTTATTACATTTTAATCCTTTAATTTCTTTCTTATGTAAAGATATTTGTGTATTGTTGTATATTCTGTGTGTAATAAGCAATGTGTAAGCGTTCCAACCCACATAGGTACATAACTAACGCGCTCTGCTGTACTTTAGGCCTGCTTTTAGTTCTTCAAAATAGCAACGTGCAAACTATTTTTTTCTCAACAGTGTGATATGATTTTGTGTTTGATATGATGAGTTTTGACTGAGCCATACAGTGTTTGAAATTAAACACATCAGTGTCTTGTTGACATTGGCTTTACATTTTCACACCTCTAAACATCATTGCACTATAGAACTGTGATTGGTTGTTTTACATGTCAATCATGCGTGTTCCTGGGCAGTGCTTGGCCAATGAAAGCTCAGATGGAATCCAGACTCTCTACCGTCAATCTGACTGTTTGGACTAGTGTTGTTGTTGTCAAGCAGAAATAGGTATTCAAACAAACTTGCTATGCTTTGAAAGACAGTTATACAATGTTCACACTTTCCAGGGAAAGTATTCATTTTAAATTAATGAACTGAAATGTTCTTGGCAGATTTTCTTCCCAGACTGAGACTGTAGTCCTCTGATAAGGACGCGGTTCCAGAAAAATCAAGATGCACTGTTGATATTACTTAAGACTGATGCAGATTTTACTGGTATTGACAGCAGCTATCATAGTGATCTGTGATATTCATCTGCTCGAACTGTAAACATGAGGCTGAGGCTGAGCTTTTTTTGAAAAGGACGTCCTTTAAGCTAAACTTTAAATAGACTGTAGGAGCAGGATAAGGTGGATGTTTGGGGAGGTTTGATAGGTTATCTGAATGCTTAGAACAACATGTTCATACACTTCAGAGCTTCTAAATTTCAAAATATATACAAGATTTCATGCAGAAAAAACAAAAGACTAATACTAAAAACAATATTTATGTGTCTGTGTGTGTGTTATTTAATACACTATATACAGTGCTTAGCATAATTAAGTACACACCATTTTGAAAATTTATATTTTATCCATTTCTCAGTGAATATAGACAAAGTATTTTGGTGCATTTAAACAATACAGATTTATTAAACAGATATATTTATTAAAATAATATTTTAGTCACCAAACATATTAGAAATTCTAAGATAATACAAATAAACTCAAGCAAAATATTTAAAAACAAAAATACAACCTACAAAATTTCAACATTTATATTTATTTTGCTTCTCTTGATTTTTCCTCTTGTTTTAAACTTTGTATTTAATATTTTTCTATGACATACAAATGTGGACATATCTTTCTTTCTTTCTTTCTTTCTTTCTTTCTTTCTTTCTTTCTTTCTTTCTTTCTTTCTTTCTTTCTTTCTGGCAATCAGTATTATTCATTGAATGCAAAAGATCAAGTATATGTTATTTAATATACACTATATATATGAATCTTAATTACAATTTATAGAGAAAAACACCATAACAATAATGTACCATAGAAGTGATGCATTAAAATAACACCAATTTCATCACATTGCATTTATTAATGTCACTGTTTATATATTTATTTATATTTGACAATCTTAGTATCCTTTGTTGAATGCAAAAGAGCAAAATTGATTGTTTACATGACAACAGTTTTTTTTTAAATGTCTGCATATAGATGTTCACACAGATCTGTGATATTTGTATATAACATATTATGCCAGGTAGGCAGTAGCTGTCAATATTACTTTGTATAGAAACACTGCAAACTTCTACATAAGATTCTGAAGTCCACAATAGTTGTATGGGGTGTCAAGTACAAGCAAAAGCATATAAACTCAATATGCACATGCTTTACATCACTAATTTGCATTCTTTGACAGGGAGAGTAGTGATATCAGCTTCAGAAAGTTGTACTTCAAACAGGTTTTCAAATGTTTGTATTTTTAGATCTTCTGTAATGTAAATAAATGGCCACACACATATATATATACAGTTGAGTTGTGGTGACGCGGTGGCGCAGTAGGTAGTGCTGTCACCTCACATCAAGAAGGTCGCTGGTTTGAACCTCGACTTGGTTAGTTGGCGTTTCTGTGTGGAGTTTGCATGTTCTCCCTGTGTTTGCGTGGGTTTCCTCTACGAATGCTCTGGTTTCCCCCACAGTTTAAAGACATGCGGTACATTGGTAGGCTAATTTGTCTGTAGTGTATGAGTGTGTGTGGATGTTTTCCAGAGATGGGTTGCAGTTAGAAGGGCATCCGCTGCGTAAAACATATGCTGGATAAGTTGGCAGTTCATTCTGCTGTGGTGACCCCGGATTAATAAAGGGACTAAGCCGAAAAGAAAATGAATGAATGAATGAATTAATGAATGAATGAATAAATGAACGTTGAAGTCAGAATTATTATCCCCCTTTGAATTTTGTTTTCTTTTTAAAATATTTCCCAAATGATGTTTAACAGAGCAAGGAAATTTTCACAGTATGTTTGATAATATTTTTTTCTTCTGAAGAAAGTCTTATTTGTTGTATTTTGGCTCGAAGAAAAGCAGTTATTAATTTTTTAAATCCATTTTAAGATCAAAATTATTAACCTAATTAACCTAGTTAAGCTGTATAGAAGTGTCTTGAAAAATATCTAGTCATTATTTACTGTCATCATGGCAAAGATAAAATAAAACAGTTATTAGAAATGAGTTCTTAAAACTATTATGTTTAAAAATGTGTTGAAAAAATCTCTCTGTTATACAGAAATTGGGGAAAAAAATAAACAGGGGGCTAATAATTCTGACTTCAACTGTATATACAGTTGAAGATCGCTCGTATGTCAGTTAGACAAACCAGCTGATTGACGTGATTTTGGAATGCTCCAGTGTCCCTGTATCGGTGTTTGTGCTCAGTCAACAGCAGTGAGTTCAGTGAACTGATGACGTTCACGGCCAATCACAGTCATTTCTGTTGAGCACGTTAACACAATGGCAAATCAGCTCTGTTTAAGATGCACTCAAATGTTAGCTGGAAAAGGACTTTTTTTTTTTCAATTTCAGTATTGATTGGTACCGAATTTCAGTATCGTGACAACCCTAATATTTATTTATTTATTTATTTATTTATTTATTTAGTTAGTTAGTTAGTTAGTTAGTTAGTTAGTTAGTTAGTTAGTTAGTTAGTTAGTTAGTTAATAAAAACCTGTGTTCTGCAAACATACTCCCCTAATTTTTGTGCACCTACTTCGACTATCCAATATTCTATCAAAGTGTATCTTAAAAAGTTCTGGTCAGTTGACTCATTTGCTCAAAAATACCAGTGTTCCACAATGCAAAGTGACGGTTCTGCTTGTCTTCTGTGCGTAGGTGCAAATAAGTGGGTGGTAAAAAGGTCAAATCGCGGCTGGTAAAGACATAATCCACCATCAAAACAGCACTAATATCTCAGTTAGCAAACAGTCAAAAGCTGTCATATGTGAAGCATACAAAGACAATCCAACCTTCTGTGGTGTGGCTCAATAGCAGGGGGATGGGGCGAGGACTCTGAGTGATAAATGGGATTTCGCCACCAGTTAGATGCCGTCTGCTCCAGAGAGCACTCCCAGTCCCCAGTCTGGAGGAAAGGGAGAGCATGACGGATTTATGGACCAGCAGAAGTGCTGACCTTTCAGTTCTGCACGGCCCACCACACAGAGTCACCGCCATCACGCCCGCAATGCACTTTCATGACCCTCGTATCACAAGCAGGTCAAGTCATTACTGTACCATGCATCAAAATGTACATATAAATAGAGTTTGATAGGGAAATACCGCTGGGTTATTTGGAGGTGGGCGGCGGGATACGGAGCATCTGCTGAGAGTTTGTTTGTTTGTCTTCACAGCTGGCTCGGGGTCACCACTCCATCACGGATCTTCGTTGTTATTCTGCTGTGTGTTCTCCGCTGTAGGCACCAAATGGGAGGCTTGGGACTCGGTTTTCCAGGGTGCCTGGTTTGCAGAAGCAGGGAGAGCGATGCCTTTGTGCTGTCACTCATTACGCTCTCTATGCCTATGCCTGAAACACACAGATATCATTTCAGACGGGGGAGGTTAAAGCAAAGACAACAGGATGGAGATGCAGAAACACAGTGTGTGCGCAAGTAAGGCTGCGCCGGATGTTTCTGAAGCGATATGCGTACGCTGCTAAGCACTATCTGTCCGATCTGGAGAGTCTGGGAATTAGTCAGGCTGATTACCCCTGCAGTCGTAGTCAAAGACGTGCCCCTAAAGAGAGCTAATTGATAAATGAGAACGTCTGATGGATGTAATGGTGAATGGGTCATATTAGAGGAAGGCTGATCTAATTGGACAGAAATGCTGAGGCATGCTTCCTCTTGAGGACCTGTCACTCCGTTTGCTGTAATGAGGGAAGGAACTTGCAGACAGCGAGAACCATGGTGGCTAATGCCTCCGGTGCGAGTCTGCCTGAATCGCACTTCAGATATCACACAGCTGCAGTCGTCACGTCTCTGCTTTTTACACTCAGCATCTCTGCAAGCTTCCTCCTGCTTTGACTGTAGCCGAGCTTCTCCAGTTGACAGATGCATGCTGTATAAATTAATGTGAACATATATCGTCCGTCTGCAAGCAGATTGCAGGGGCCACAATCATTAGGCCAAGAAAAATGTGTGCATTGGTGGTTATTTAAGATCAAACACTGGATCTTAAAGGGGCAGTTCACCCATGAAATGCAATTCTATTATTTTTATCCACTGCTATATAGGGGTTTTCAATCACGTGGCTCTGGTGACACGCGAAATTCAGATGGAGGGCAAGATGTAAAAGAGGAATCCGCATTTTTGCAATTTTTACCATATTTCAAAGGCGATATAAATAACCACATATGTTGGGCATGGTCCTTTTACTGTATCATGAAGAGTTTTCTACTTAACTAAATTATATTTGCCTGTCATCGATGCGGTACATACTGTATAATTACGTTACATGAAAAATACTATAGTAAATACTATAGTGTCTGGAAGCATACTATAGATAATTACTTGAATTAAACTGTCGTAGTAATTATATTGTTGCTGTGGTATGACACAACTGTAGTAATAAACAAATTATTCAATAGGCTTTAGTTTTCTACGCTATAATCACAATGTACCACAGTTTATATTAACGTTACAGTATTTATTACAGTTTACTATGCTACAGTATTCGGTAGCATTCATCAACAAAGAGTTATACACATTATACACTTTACTATGTGGTGAAAAAACATGTTTATTATAAATTCCTATAGTTCTTTCCCCCCTATATATGCGGATATCTTCCTGACGTCACGAAATAACAGATGAAAGCATACAAAAGCGTGGACGTATAGTCTACATTTTTATTTATTTATTTATTTATTTATTTATTTTTGTAAGGGGGGAAATGGTCTCCACAATATTAATAACCGTCTAGTTTTGTCACAAGAGTTGCGTTTCTTTTTTGTTCTGTCGATGAACTTACTATCAACAAACATTCATCGCTGCTGCGCATCTCGATGTTCACGTTACTGTTGTTTATTCTGCCAAAACGGCAGTAAAGACTAGGATTATTGCAAAATAAGATGGAGATTTCATTGCTGTGATTACATGGCAGGGTACGTTATTTATATTCTCTTGAATTTTGTGAAAAGTGTGGTGGTGTTTGTATCTGATATTTATATAGCACGTCAACATATTTATATAGCTAGGCCTGTATATAATCTTTATTGGTGCTGTCAAACGAATTATCGCATTCAAAAAGTTTGTACACGTGGATGTATTGAATAAATGTTTATTACATGCCGCCTTTTCTTCCATTTTTCATCCATTTTTTTCACTTTCTCCCCTTTACAAGTAAAAACTTTTGGAGTTCTATAAAAGCTGTTCGGCATTTCTTATTTTGGCCGATTTAAACAATTATAAACAACATAAAACAGAAACATTTTGATGTTCTGATAGTGATTCCTATGTAAAAGAATCACTTCCTGCCCTCCATCTGAATTTCGCATCAATGACGTGAAAACAACCTATTGGCCAGTTCATGTTTCTTTATTTTGTGCAGCACAAAATGAGCTTTTTTGTGTCGATTTCAATTTGATGAAAGTGAATGAAAACTGGAGCTCCAAAAATAAAAGCTTTTATTAAGCATTTATTGTTATTTAAGATCAAACGCTGCATCCTAAAGGGGCAGTTCACCCATGAAATGCAATTCTATTATTTGTACCCACCGCAATATTGGTCGGTTCATGCTTCTTTATTCTGTGCAACACAAAAGGTGATTTTTCTTTTTTGAAGGGGGAATGGTTGCTGCTTTCAATTTAACAAAAGTGAATGAACACTGGAGCTGTCGAACTCCAAAAATAAAAGCATTATATCTCTGTAAAAAGCCCTGTAGCAATCATATTTCAAATCTTAAAGCATTTGGAACCTTTCTGCGAGGAACAGATTGAAATGTATTTTTGTTAACTGGAATCTTGACATCTGTCTTATGCCGAGTTCAGAGTACATCAGTCTGATTTGTTTGATGTGGGATCACAGTGAATCATAAACAGCATCAGGGCACAAAAATCAATTGTCTAATCAATTTCGTGTATCACAGAGGACAACAACCAACATCCTGGCAGAAAAAAGCTAATCTTGATATCTGTGGTACCCAAAGAGAAAAGCAGCAACAGTTTTAGACACTAGTAACAGGCAATTGCGCTCCTTAACCACAAGAGGAAGTCTCGAGAGTAAGTTGCATAATGTTGCTTTAAACAAGTGTTTCCCAACCCTGTTCCTGGAGGCACACCAACAGTAAATATTTTGGATGTCTCCCTTATCTGACCCATTAACTTTAGGTTTTGGAGTCTCTTCCATGTTCTGATTGATTCAAGTGTGTTTGATTAGGGAGAGGTTGAAAATGTTTACTGTTGGTGTGCCTTCAGGAACAGGGTTGGGAAACACTGCTTTAAATATGTACAAGAAATTCTCTGATAGATTATGACTATACTGTTGGTATAAAGTCTGGCTTTTAACTATTCGGTCAAAATATGATATTTATAGTTATATGTATTGTGCTTTTATTCAGGTTTACAAATTGTCTGTAACTCTTAATAAAAGTATTGTAGTTAGGTGAGGAATTTATGACTTTATTGTGTTTAATTTGTTGTCTTTGTATTTATGCAATATCTAAACCTAACCCTTTTTTATGAAGGATGACAGGTAGGGCTGCAACAATAAATCGATTAAATCACTAAAAATCGATTACTAAAAGAGTTGGCAACAAAAATAATGGTCACCTAAAAAACTCACCCCCGGGTCCAGATAGAATATTTTAAACTCACCAGTAAAAGGGTTAACAACAGTAGTAAAGCAGCGGTAGTACAGTTACTTTGCATTGTAAGACTAAAGACACATTTTTATTCACTTGCCTTTTTTGGATCATTCATTTTTTAAAATCTGTTGTCATGTATAGCTACACAGCAAAAAATAAATAAATAAACATTTTCTTTCTTAATCATTTTGTCTCGTTTCCAGTCCAAATATCTAAAAAATCCTAAATCAAGATTAATGGAATGAGAAAATGAAGTGATGCTTAAAACTTCTGTTTAAGATTATATCTCATTAAAGCGGTGGTCCAGATTGTATTTATAAGGCTTGGTTGTGTTTATAAGATGCAAAGCAATGTGTGATCATGCTTCATTTATAGAAAATCTCATTATTTTTTTCATATATCTTACTTTGATTATATACTGCTACTCTGCTAACATGAAAACGGTTCCTAGTTCCTCTAAAGGCCCGCCCTCAAGAAACTCTGATTGGTCAGCTAACATAATGTGCTGTGATTCGCGGATCGGCTCCACGTCACCAGGAAAGCGTCACACCTCCACAAGCATCGATGTTTATTTATGTTTTTATCTGATGCTCAAATAAAGTTATTTTTCTGTAATATACAGTGACACTGTTGACAGAATAAAGCACAAGATGTGGAATGCGACCCGCATAAGGTTCGATTGATTTTTCTGCTAAAGAAACTAAGCCGAAACTCTATGTGTTACATGTCTTTCACATATATCCAGAATAAGCATGTGTAAGTAATATGAAACGTTCACATATCTTCTGTGAGTTCATTATCTGAGATGTAGAACACAGGGAATGTGGCCGCATAGAGAGACACTGCAGCACTGCTGAAGATTGTGGCTGTTTACAGCTGTTTGACTGATAAATATGAATTTGTAGCTAAATTGTTTGCGGTATCAAACACTATTTCCCGTTACTTCCTTGCTACAACATACTGTTGACGCTAGACACTGTGCATGTCATAGATCAATTTTTAACAAATAAAAATACTTACAGCTTGTGGCTCACAATCCACAGCTTCTGCTTTTGGAGTTTCTACTTTGAGGAGTTTTTAGCCGAATCCAGCACTAAACTGGGAGAGATTCTGGAAGCTGTCCTTTGTCAAATGCTTGCTATATATATTTTTAACATTCTCTGGAACATAATTTCAATTAAACTGTAAGCACTTCTCAATTTTTTGTTGTCCCCAAAGTTCGTTCACTATAGACTTTGCTAAGCTAACTCTGTAAAAGGCCATGTCTCCCTTTGCATTGAACTTTGAGCATATTACATTCAGAGATGTTGTTCATGTTCACACAGCTACATTACACATCAACTAAAGTTTAAAATATGAAATCGTAGTGGACCACCCCTTTAAGGTTATTTTTCTTACAAATCTTATTTTTTGGCAGATATTTTTGCTTGTTTTAAGCAAACAACACTTAATTTTTAGGGTTTTTTTTTCAGAAAGCAAGACATAATTTCTTATTATATTTCGTGTGTGTAATATGTATCTTGGTTTACTTTTTTATAATATTTGGAATGAATACAGGACAAAACTAGTTAGTTAGTTTTGTGCACTTAATAAAGATTGTAGTTCTGTTTTTGAATAAAGGGTTGGAAATGAATGCTTTTCTTGTTTTTTTTTATCCAATTCATCAATTAATCAAAAAAATACTAAACAGATTAATTGTTAATTAAAATAATCATTAGTTGCAGGGTGTCAGGGTGATTTGTAATCAACAGTGAGCATTGCAATGTCAATGTAGTATAGTGTTATATAGGGTAAGTGTTATAGTCAGTTAATCAGGAAACCACTATAGTCTACCATATTTATTGTCCATGACTCTACATGAATTTAGAAGTCATACCCACAACATTTTGCAGAAACAACAGATAAAAATCTTGTATTTTGTATTCGATCTCCTTGGAATTTCATTTAGTTCACAATACCAGTCTGAATGATTTGTTTTTGAAAGGCAGATCTATTTCATCTTGCACAGAACACTGCATCTTTGAATCCCACTGGGCTACTTTTTATTGTTTTTCCAATGTAAACATAGACATCTTTGATCATTGCACTCACATATTCTGCAATGCTTTGTGTATTACACAGCACTCAAGTTAACAAGAAGTTCAACTTTTTAAGGTCTCAAAATCTTTCTTTTTTCTTTAATTCCACTGCCCTATGTCTTACATTACAGGTACTAAAAAAGGATGTCAGGTGAGTGGCCCCTTGTGGAGCTTTTGTGCCCTTTTTGAAGTTGAAAGCTATTCATTATAATTCATTATAATTGCAAGACCAACATGTTTTTTTTGCCAGAATTTCTATTCATACAGGTTTGGAACGACATGAGGGTGAATTAATGATGGCAGAATGTTCATTTTTTGGGTGAACTACCGCTTTAATCAAACAGAACAAAGTAAAAGAAATGTTCTTAGATCTAGCCAACAGAATCTTTGAGGACAAGAGGTGAATGGCAGGTTCTAAAATGCAATACTAAAATTCATGGGAAGTCAGTGTGTGGGTTGGGAGGTGCTGAAACATCATAAAATTCCACTGCCTAGCTCATGAATATTAATTTGGTTATGTAATAATCGCCAAGTAGTCCTAAATGAGTCGCTAAACAGTATATGTGGGGCATAAAAGGCTCGTTCGTACTGCAGAGTGCAATCAATCATTGAATAAAGCTGATGTCTAAATCCATTTGATAACCTTCAACTTGACATGTCACCTTTAAACATTTGAGCAACAAAGGAGCATTTGCTCTACTAAGAGAAAAAAATATAATAGGATTATGACCCAGAAAAGGGAGGACAAATTTAGTAGTCGTAATGGTGCTACACCCCTGCTAAAGTTGATTAAACAAGAAAAACGAAGAGATTCTCTAAGCACTCAATCCTTTGCTGTGCCAGCTATATGCTCATTAAATTGGGCCATATTTTTTTGGGGACTCAGCCTCTTTTAATCTTATTACCATGTGCTGCATATGGAATAAAGCAAATAGATGTTGAGGAATTATCTTTGTCCACAGTTCCAGCTCTTTTCCCCTCTACTCTCTCTGTTAATTAAATGTGCTAATGACCTGGCAAGAGACAATGGTGTCTTGGCACAGAAGATGCACAAAATGACTACAATAGCAGAACACTGTGGTTTGAATGCCTTCCAAGTGAGTTTTCCACACACCAACAAAAACATATTGAATAGCCTACTAGGTACCATTATGGTACTGTATATACCTGTATGCAAACAAAAAAAAAAAGTTATAGAATGCCTAAATAGCCTTCAACATTCTTTCAGCTTAGTCTCTATTTCAGAGGCCGCCACAGTGCAATGAACCGCCAACTATTTCAGCATAAGTTTTACAAAGCGGATGCTCTTCCAGCTTCAACCCAGCATTGGGAAACACCCATTAACACATTCACACACACTCATACACAACGGCCAATTTAGTTTATTCAATTCACCTATAACGCATGTCTTTGGACTGTGGGGGAACCGGAGCAACCAGAGGAAACCCACGTCAACGAGGGGAGAACTTCTTTCTATGAGGCGACAGTGCTAACCACTGAGCCACCGAGAAGCCCTGAACTCAAATTACTTGCAGCATTTATTTTTACATTTATTTAATCTAAATACCTTTTTTAACTCACCTGCCACTTTATTAGGTATATCATGCTAGGTTAGGATAGGTTGCCTTAAGTTGCTTCAGTTGTTCATCGTACAGATTTAACAAGATGCTGGTAACAATTTACAGGATTTGCTTCATATTTGCTTCATATTGCATATCTATAATATTCACCAAATCCCAAAATAGCTTTGCTGGATTGACATTTAGTGACTTTTGAACCCATTTGATTATGGTTAATTCACTGTCATATTTAATAAACCAGTTATAGATTAATTGAGTTTTTGTAAGATTACTTTGTAATTCTGACCTAATCATCAGTTGTCAGGCAACTTTTTTTCCAATCTTCCATTGAGAATTGTAGCCTTGGTTTGCTGTTGTTATCTATCTGGAGCTTCACCGGCATCTCTTCTGCTGCTGTAGCTCATCTGCTTCAAGGTTCGATGTGTAGTGCATTCAGAGATGCGCTTCTGCACACCCTGATTGTAATACTGTAGTCCAGTGGTTCTCAAACACTAGTGGTACGCAGGCTTCCTTCTAGTGGTACGTGTACCACAGTTTGAGAACCACTGTTTTAGAAAAAACGATATGATCAGTAAATTGATTTTAATGAGCTAAACTCTAAACTAAACTCTTATTTTCAATGTTCTAATGTTTGTTATGTATTCTATCATTTGAAGCTAATTTCCTCCCTATATTTGAAACAGTTGTTGGGTGAGTATGCCGTATTTTTATATCCCAATGTTGAAATGTGTAGTTTAATTACTTGCTTTTCTGACACACAAAGCCTACTTTAATGTGCAGTAAGCAGATCTATTTTCTAATTTAAATATGTAAATCCAATTTAATATTTAAAATACAAGTTAATGTTTAGATTTCAAAGATATACAAATAAGACAAATACAGATGCAACATATATTTCAAAATTTATCAAAAATAGTTTATATATCAATATGATGACATATAGTTTATATTTATGAGGTCCAAGGAACATTTCCAGGTTATGACGAATAGGCTACTGTACAGTACCGCAGTTTTTTTTTACTTGTTAAGAACAGTGCCATTTTTAATTAACATTTAAAAGCACATTTTAATTTAAACGTTGACGTTTAACGTTTAAGCACAGTACAGTGTTAATGATTAAACTGTTTATAATGTTTAAAGTGGCTGACAATAATAAATATTAATAATTAAAAAAGAATTAATCTGCCATGTTTTTGAACTGTGCAGAGCTGTAGCTGCTTATTTAGGCTACTGTATTTTACTATCGGTTATTATGGTGGTATTTGGAGAGGCAATTTTTTTCTGAGGTGGTACTTGGTGAAAAAAGTTTGAGAACCACTGCTGTAGTCTACAGTACTAGTACTATGGTCCAATTGTGGTGCTATAGTCTTTTGATTAGCTCAAATGGGTTTGGCCATTATCCTTCGAGCTTTGACGTAAACTAAACATTTTCCCTCACAAAACTGCCACTCAATGGATATTTTCTCAGACCAGTGCATGTTGATCCAACAACCAAGCAACATTTAACATCACTGTCACAATATACACAAAATAAACAGTTAAACTCACCTTATATACTCGCCTATATGTGGGGCGGTGCTGAATATATTAAAAATCTGTCTGTCCTGAATTTTACATTCTGAATAGCTGTAAACAGATTAGATAAGATTCTAAATCAGGGATTCCCAAACTTTTTAGCCCATGACCCCTAAAATAACAATACCAGTGACTCGCAACCACCAAATTCCTCTTAGGTGATTACAATAGGCCTATATTCATATTTTTATTACATTACATTTAAATCACCATTCTTTATTATCCTGATGCTCAGTTAGAACTTCAGCAGATCATCTCTCACCACATTTTCACGCCTAAAAGCACTGAGCTGCTGTCATGTGACTGGCTGATTACATTTTTGCGCTAAGGTGTGCCTAATAAATGGCTGATAATTTTAGAAGTGTTATTTTAACAACAACCTATATAATGTTTTCAGAAACTAAATGCATACATAACAATAAGGTAATATTGAAATGTTAAAAACGTCAAAAAATAAATTGCGCTGAAGTAAAGTATTAATTAATTTCAAATTTTATTCAGAATATGTTCTAGTGCGCATGATTTTAATATGTTAACCAATCAGAGCTGACGCAGCGCACCAGGCAATTACAGCTAAGCTGAGCGGGAGAAAGATGTTAACCAGCTCCCTCCGCGCACGTCGAAGTTGAGAGGGAGAACCGAATAGGCGAGCAGGAGGAAAGAACATAAAATACTGATGCAGGTCAAAATAAAAATGATTTGGTGCCAAAGAGAAATTCAATGACAGTCGTTTGGGAGTATTTGCAAGACTTGTGAAATTATTAATCCAACAAAATCTAGCAATACTACAAATCTGTTCCAACACTTAAAACAGCGTCATAAAAAAACTGCATGATCAACGCATGTCGACAAAGTCCATCGAAGAAAACAAAAGCACACATTAAAGCCAGCCCAAACAGACTGAACAAGTATCCATTGTTCAAGCATTTGCAAGCGTCGTGCCTTATGGGAAAGGGTCAAAACGGCACAAAGAAATTATTGATGCGATAGTTTTGTTATGCACTTCTTGTGCACTGAATGCATTAAGAACGTATGCATGTAGCTTGTTTGAACAAGCAAAAACAGTTGCCAAAATCGCAATATTCGTTCATAAAATCGCAATATGATTATCATATTGCACAGCCCTATTAAGCAGAGTATATTATTTAACACTACCGTGTTGACCATATTGACTAAGTCACCTCAAGTTCCCCTATGTGCAATCAACACTGATGAGGAAAGGCAACACCAGAAAAGCACACTGTTAAAACACAATTTAACCCACATCAGCGTTAAAAACAGTAAAAGTACACTTGGATTTTAACACTGTAACACTATAGGGGCTTACACCAGAAATTCAACACCTCACAATTTGTTGTGTACGTGTCTTTTGAAATATTTAGCATGTTTCTATTTTTAAAAGGACAGTTTACAACGCATACTGTGCAGTAATAAGAAACAGCAAGCTAGTATTGCATTCTGCACATAGCCTTTCTGACATTTTCACTGGGGAGGAAAAGGTTGTTCCCTGCCTTTTTTGAGAGATGATGGATTGTATGTGGAAGGAGTTTGAGCCGATGGCATTTTGCCTTCTGTGGTTTACACCTCTCCCTTGTTTTGAGTGCTGATGTAACGCATTTTTTTCATTACATTTTTTTTTTCTTTTCATAAAAATTCAGCACAAACATATGCTGTTTGGTGTCATGAATGTCTTTCACATATATATGAGTCTGAAGAAAAAGATCATAAGTAACCATGGCAACTCCTTATAATATGGAGGAACTGTATGCAGATGTTGCCGGCATCTATAGTCTCTCTTCTGGAGCTTTTTTCTTTATCTTCTTGCCACGGGCTGAACTGGAACATTTGATTATTAATTGTGGTGGCATCATCTCAGCCGCATTTACCAGCAATCTCAGTAGCTCCAGTTACATTTTCCCACACATAAGCTAAGTCCCCCCAAACCCCTGGAGAAGTCTGTGAGTGAGCTGATTGAAGAGTAGAAATTGCGAATCCTGTCCTTGGAGAGTTGCAGCAACACATGGATACTTACAGACCGGAATGAAATGTTGAGTATTTGCTACTGTATTTCACCTGAAAGCCTTCAGCTCAGCTCAGACTGAAATTGCAGGCCTCTTTTATATTCATGTCCAAGGATATCAACATTCAGTTGCATCATTTTTTAGTGGTATTTGCTAAGGCAAGCATCAATTTTACCATTGCTCACACCTCAAGTTAGGGATTTGAATAAATGTCTACCCTTGAGAATTTAACTTGAATGTCTGATAAATCATGCAGCTTCTTGAGGAGACTTTTCTAGGAGACTATAACTTTCAGCTTTTTCCACGTGGACCATAAACAAGCATAAAAATCTCATAGACTTAAAGAGATAGTTCACCTAAAAAATGAAAAATCTTTCATCATCTACTCACGCTCAAGCTGTTTCAAAATGTATGAGATTCTGTCCGTTGTGGAACACAAAAGAAGATATCTGGAAGAATAAAGCAGAAATACAGTGGCAAACAGAAGGCATAAGCAACTGTCTCCTATTTATTTTGTGTTCATACAGCTTTTGAACTGTTTGTGGATGAGTTAAAGAAGTAGTTTTTAAAATGGTTACATTTATTCACCGTCAAATTGTTCCAAAGCTGTATGACTTTAATTTTTTCTATTGAAAATAAAGAAGTGATTTAAGAGAATTAAAAAATATTTTAAAAATATGGGGGCGACACGGTGGCACAGTGGGTAGCACATTCACCTCACTGCAAGAAGGTCGCTAGTTTGAGCCTCTGCTGGGTCAGTTGGCATTTCTGTGTGGAGCTTGCATTTCCTCCGGGTGCTCCGGTTTCCCCCACAAGTCCAAAGACATGTCTTGCAGGTGAATTGGGTAGGCTAAAATTGACCGTAGTGTATGAGTGTGTGTATGAATGAGTGTGTATGGATGTTTCCCAGTGATGGGTTGCGGCTGGAAGGGCATCCGCTGCGTAAAAAAATATATGCTTGATGGGTTGGCGGTTCATTCTGCTGTGGTGACCCCAGATTAATAAAGGGACTAAGCCGAAAAGAAATTGAATTAATGAATTTAAAATATGTGGGCAAATGTTTGGTTTCCCTCCTTTTTTAAAGTAACTTCTTTTGTGTTCAAATTCATACAGCTTTAGGACAATTTGAAGTGAAGAGTGAAATTTACTCACCCTCTAATTCAGGGGTCACCAATCTCGGTCCTGGAGGGCCGGTGTCCCTGCAGAGTTTAGCTCCAACTTGCCTTAACACAAACGTAATATCTGACTTTCCTGAATTTTACATTCTGATTAGCTGTAAACAGCTTAGATGATGTCCATATATGACTACATTATTCCTACTTTCCAATGATAGCTCATTTTTGTTTGTAGCTCACTGGGGTCAAGAACTGTAACTATTTAAAGTTAGGTATGTGTAAATACCCATAATGAGTGCTGGCTAACAGGTTAAAGGGCACCTATGATGAAACTCAACTTCTGTAAGTTGTTTGGACAGAACTGTGTGTATGTTAGTGTGTCCACTGTTATACTGGAGTGAAATATAAACCCAATAAGTCTTTTGTTTTTAAATTTCCTGACGTTAAAATAAAATCCAAATGCCAGTGATTGTGAGGCCCACTGCAACCTGATGGAGTGCGGTTTTCTCCGCCCACTGAATTGATTGACAGGTGCTCCATAATCTCCATAATAACATGTATACAGAACATCCACAGAACATTTTTTGCTAAGATATTGGGATTAAAACATATGTTACAACTTTAACTCAATAATTAATTTTATAAGTTTAAAACGTTTTTAAAACAGAGCATGTTTGAGAGAGTAAGAGAGTAAAATCACAATGCAATTCTTCGCTATAATCACCACGGCATGGTGTCAGTAAACGTCCATGTGTGTGTGTGTACTGCAAATGGCATTTGAGTGACGGTTTCAGAAAGGCTTGAATAAACTCCACCACAGATACATCAGATAAACTTACTTGGTATTTTTGACTAATGAGCTGTATTTCAGCTCCATCCGTGTCTGTCTCTATCACTGACTGCTGTTTATCTGACGTAACGCATGAGAAGCAGACACCCACATCAGAACGGTGGGCAGGAAGAAGCAGCTCATTTAGATTTAAAGCCACAGGCTACAAAAACAGCTAATTTGATCAAAATTTTTACAGACACATTCTGGAGACAAGTCTTATCTTACATCTGGTAAAAGAGGCAAAAATCGGTGCCTGTTAAAGCCTGTCGAGTATTCAAGATAAGAGTCCAACATACATAGGAGATATAATAAGCTGTTTTATACTTAGGAAATGAAAGAATATTTGAATAATCGTTGTAATCTAACATGAAAACATTGTAGATGCTATTAATAAATGCTATTTTAACAATAATCTATATTTCCTTTTCAGAACATAAATGCATGCATCACAACGAGGCAATTTTCCTCATTTTTCAAAATATCTTCTTTTGTGTTAACATTTATAAAGCTTCTGGAAAATTTAAAGGAGTTTTTTTTCTTTTCTATTGATCAAAAATATATTTTAATTGATGTTAGTAACCTCACAGTTGACTGTTATTGACAATAACAATAAAAAACTATAGAATTCATTGGATATACTGTGTGGTTACAACATTACTCAAAATATCTTTTGTGTTTATCAGAAGAAAGAAAGAAAGTCAAACAGCATTGGAACAAGTGTAGGGTAACGTAAATGATGACAGAAATTTCATTTTAGGTGAAAACAACAGCTTCGCCAACACACCTTTACTAGATTCTCTTGAGTGCCGAATAAATCCAGCAATGCTATTGTCTAAACTCCTACAGTGTTTCTTCCTCTGCACCAGAATGTATTTCAGTGCCATTTCTTGTGGAAAACAGCATCTATCTTGAGACTGAAGGAGGCAGCAATTGTAAAGAGGAGACTGCGGTGGGGCGATGCAAACATTTTTTTCCTGTTTGTGTGTGGTTTGTCGGTGACACAGACAAGAGGATGGGGCAGTGCTGGAGAGCCTATTAGTATTTGTAATTAGTGAGAGCGAAGCCTAAGCATTCACCAATTAGACAGCTGATATCCAATTACAGCCAGGCTGCAAGTAAGCACGGTCATGTCTTATTCATCATGAGAGCAAAAGCTACCGATAACAAAGAGAACGCTGCCGCCTCTCCATGGAAACCTCGCCTGATTATGACGCTCTTTTAATATTTTTACAAGTGGACGGGGTTAATTAATTTCAAGCATTTACAGTATCATTTCAGGAAATAAACGTTTGCTTTTTAATATAGTTAATTGTGTGTAGATGATGAATTTCCTGGAATTGTCCCTTTCTCTATTTTTGTTAGCAATATGTTCTACATTCATGTGTAATTAAACTGAGTCGAATTCACCAAGAGCTAATAGAGACATTCAATTACCCAAGCTCTGCATTATTATAGCTGCCACAACATTGTTGGTTTTTAATCGAGTGTAGTACAAATGTAGCCCCAACATAGATTTTTGTTTTTCCTCTTACGGTTTTCATAGTTTTTTGGGATCCAAAATGACCATATTACCTTTTAAAAATAAAGCTTCCAAAGGAGTTTTTACTGTGATGCCATAGAAGAACCATTTTTGGCTTCCCAAATAACATTTCACTGAACCGTTCTTAAAATAACCACTTAGTTCTACTTTGTGTAACAATCATTTTAAAATTCAAGGAAGCATTTGTGGAATGGAAAGTTCTATGAATGTTAACAGTTCTTTTTAGAAGCATCGAAGAAATTGTAACAGTGTAAATGATAACAACTTGCAAAATAAGGTTTAACGTATTAACATTAGCCAGCTGGATTAGTTGACATGAACTAGCAATGAACAATTGAATGAATAACTTGAGAAAGCATGTTTGTGGAAGCTCTGCAATTCACCTGCATCATTTCAACAGTGAGGTCATTAAAACTTTTGAGATATTTGAGACTATAGGATAGATCTGGCTATGTAAGACAATAGTTTGAATTAATGCCTTTAATGACACATTGAAATCACAGAATAGGTCTTTCTGCATTATCCTGAACATTATAAACATTCATTATATGTGTCAGAATAAAAATAGTGGCTGTCGAGGGTGGTGTGAAAAGCCTGGACATTAATTTCCTACCCTAATAAGAGAAAGTAGCATACTATAAACCAAAGAGGTGTTTTTTATGTGTAAAGTCTAGCATGGACATCTGCAGGTACTTGGTACAAAAAACAATCTAGAGAATAGAACATCTACATCAAGCAGACTGTTTTATAGTAATATCTTTTGAAAAGAAAAATCGTACAGACAGTCAAAATAAAATGGACAAACGTGTAGATACCTTCATAAATGCTTTTTGTTTTGGTCTGAAATAAGTATTCCATAACATTCTGTCCCCAGTGTTAAAGTGGAACCAGAGAAGCCAACCACAGACGCAGAGGGAGCGGATCAAATAAATTAACCAGCTTATGAGTAAGTGACCTGTATTAATAAGCTGCCAGAAGAAAACATTTCCATATATGATTTTCTTCTTTATTTGTAGTGCGAGCGCTTGCAAGTCAATGTATATATGATACAGTAAAGGTCATGATGGGTAAGGGCAGAGAGGGAATTTGGCCAGGATGTTTCAACCCTACTCTTTACAAGAAGTGCCATGGGATTTTTAATGACCACAGAGAGTCAGGACTTTGGTTTATCATCTCATCCAAGCTTTAGTGAGTAACCTGCCTTGGACCATGGCAGGGTGATATGGTTGTGGCCTTTAGGTTTAGCTCTAACTTCCTTCAACAAGTTCCAACTTCCTTCAGGAAGTTTCTACTATCCCTAGAAAGAACTTTATTGTCTGGTTTAAGTGTGTCTAATTTGGGTTGGAACCAGGGGTGTCGCTAGACCCAATTTACTGGGGCACGTGCGCCAGTAAAAATCGTAAGTGCCCCATTAAATGCTTTGAGATTTGATTTACTTTATATGCAAAGTGGGTTTATAAAGAATGGTAATCCCGGAATGAAGACGTTATTCTCTATGTGCAACTGAACCATCGCTGGTGAATGTGTTTAATCAAAAAGTGACGCATTTAATCAAACTGACGCATCTCTGCATGTGTGCAGATAACCATACCCGCGTGCCTCACACACCGCTCTTCTGGACCCTGACGCGATGCTGTTCTCCCGGTGCGAGTCTCGGTTGTTAACATGCATGCGGAAAAAAGTACTTGCTGCTCAAGCGCCGCTAATGCGTTGCGAAACCAGTGTAACAGCCTTTTATGCAGAGGTGACAGCACGCAGTGAGTTCTGCAAGTCAACAAAACTAAAAAGTTTTAATAATATAAGGGTGATCTTACTGCCTCCAGATAGATTTGTTTGTATGAAGTAAAAAGGAGGGGTGACGAGTCAGGAAGGTAAAGACGTAATAAATCAATTTCTCTGCCATGTGTCCAAGTCTAAGACAACAGATAATTCTATAACACATCTTTTTTGTATTCTATAGAACAATTTAATAGTCTTAAATTATTATTATTCATCAAAAGATTTATTAAATGATCTAAGCATCACTCCAGTTGTGTCTTTACGTTGTTTTACATTTAGGATTAATTTCAGATGGTATTTAGAATAATAATTGTACAATAACAATAATACTTTAATTTATTTATAAAAAATATAGTTTGGTATTATAAATATATATATATATTTTTACGGGGGGCCCCTGGTTGGAACTAAACTCTGAAGGACACTGGCCCTCCAGGACCCAGTTTGGGCATATTTATATGTAAACAAAACCCAATTCTATGTGTAATTTATTAAACAAAAGAAAAAAAGATTTATTTCTGGGCTCAGTTGTAGCCTTTCTACCGATGTTTTTACGCAAGTTGGAGCTAAACTCAGCTGGGCAGTGAAGACATACAGTAAGCAGGAAACACCCTTGGTATACGGCAATAATAATGTGATTATTACATAATAATTCTTACATGTTTTACAAGCTTTGCTACTGTAGATAAATAAGGCTAAAGTAAAACTCTGCAAGGCTGTAACCCTCCAGGAAATCACTTTAACTGCTGTGATATATTTTTCTGTACATTAATTAGCATTAAACATTAATTTCAGAATATCACTTCTGCTGTTGTTCACAAATACAAGTAGCAGTGACTTAGGATAAATAGTCATGTCACATAAAAAATCCCAATATGTAGTGAGGTCAGGGTCAGTCAACATCAATAACATAATAGCATCAAATAACATGCATTAAAAAATGAGTTGGATTTTCATTTAATGCAGCCTTGACTAAAGATTACATTCATCCATATTTTGTACAACCTCACTTCCTCTCTCCTGTCGTGTCTCACTGTGTGAAGCAGCTCGGCTTGTACTGCAATGCTGTTCCCGTCGGTGTTCTGCCCTGAGAAAGACATATGAGGTGTGCTCGCCTTGCCCGGACGCATCCAGCTGTCACTGGTTGCCCTACAAACTGCTCTGTCATCGCCCCGGCGGCCTGGGGGTTAGGTCATTTGCTCAGGATCATCACTACAGCCGTGTAGGGACCAAGCTGCCAAAACACTTACAAACAGCATTTTTCTTGGCACACTTCTGTGATTTGCTGCTGGAGATTCCCATAAGAGGTGCACATTTCAAAATGTTTATCAAGAATTGTTTTGTGAAGCCGTTTTAGAGTGTGTTTGCACTTGACTGGCTTGGTTCGGTTAAAATAAACTCTGGTGCAATTGCTCTGTTCATCTGTGGGGCCATTTACACTAGTGTGTTTTCATCTTTAAATTGCATATGCTTTGTTACGATTAAGTCTGGTGTTTTCTCTACTCCAGCATCTTCCACTTGCAAAAAGGAGGCATTTTTGAAACGCTAGAGATTTTTATTTCCATTTTAATATGGAAATGCTGGGTATTTGTTTGAGTATAGATGGATTGAAATGCAAACTTTTGAAAATGAAGAACAGTTATCTTCTGGACTATTGCGTTGTTTCCTGATTCATCAAGCCCCTCTTTTATGACCATTATACAACCGGTAAACTTCAAGTATGGAAGCCATCAAAGCATGTCCAGTGAGCCTGGTCAATACCTGGATAGGCGACCACATGGGAAAACTAGGTTGCTTTTGGAAGTGGTGTTAGTGAGGCCAGCAGTTATTCAGAACCACTTAAATTATTTGTTAATTCATTTATTTGTTCATCATTCATTCATTCATTTTCTTTTCGGCTTAGTCCCTTTATTTTAATCCGAGGTCGCCACAGCAGAATGAACCGCCAACTTATCCAGCACGTATACGCAGCGGATGCCCTTCCAGCCACAACCCATCTCTGGGAAACATCCACACACTTACTCACACATACACTACGGACAATTTAGCCTACCCAATTCACCTATACTGCATGTCTTTGGACTGTGGGGGAAACCAGAGCACCCGGAGGAAACCCACGTGAACGCAGGGAGAACATGCAAACTCCACACAGAAACACCAACTGACCCAGCTGAGGCTGGAACCAGCGACCTTTTTGCTGTGAGGCAACAGCACTACCTACTGCGTCACTGCATCACCCTTATTTGTTCATTAATAGATCTTTAAAACATATGGGTAGAAGATGTTAAGTAAACCATATAATTTATCATGTAATTTATTCAGTCATATTTCTTCGTTTTAGTCCCTTATTTATCAGGGGTTGCCACAGCAGAATGAACCGCCAACTACTCCGTCTTATGTTTTACACAGCGTATACCCTTCCAGCTGCAACCCAGTACTGGGAAAGACCCATACACTCTCGCATTTATACACTACGGCCAATTTTGTTTACCCAATTACCTTTGGACTGTGGGGGAATCCAGAGGAAAGCCACATGAACTCAGGGAGAACATGCAAATTCCACACAGAAATGCCAACGGTGCCAGCCAGGACTTGAACCAGCAACCTTTTGCTGTGAGGTGACAGTGCAAACCACTGAGCCACCATGCCAATATTTTACTGGAAAAAACCCTGTAATTATCTGTGGAAAATCATCATAAAATAAATGTATTGTTGCTTGCTTGACTAGATATTTTTACTAGTCGATTAGTCATCCAGAAAAGTTGCCGACTAGTCAGCGGGCCAGAGTTTACCTTATGTAAATGACAAAAGGCCATGCAGCATCAGCGCTCTTTGCGGTTTCTGTCAAATCCAGCGATGTGTGAACAGAGAGTGTATGAGGACAGTGTAGAAAATGATGTGGGTGCTGCATCAAATATGTACCACTCGCTTACAGTTCCTGTCATCCTTTCCATGGCACTTGGTTATTTTCAGGGAGGTTTACAAGAATTTTGGCTTGTATATGAACACTCAAGAAGTCTCAAGAGTGCACAGTGCATTGTCTTGAAACTGACATTAAATGCAGCCGGCTTAGATTTTTTCCTTGCAACGAGGCCAAGCAAAGCTGACTAAAGTGTTCCAAATGGGCAATTTTAAATGTTCTTTATTTTTATTATGGTCTGAAGAAATTCTTGATGGCTGGAAATAATAAAAATCACAGGTAGTTCCAGTCTGTTTTGATTACATTCATAAATAAATAGACTTCCCTCATACAAGTAACTATAGCTAAGTTAGCGACGATGTGCAGTAGCTAATATGCTATTATGAGCTATTAGATATGCCCATGTCATTTACATGCGCTTTCTCTCTATCTCTCTCTTTCAGCCTATGACTGATTCTGGAGATATCTAACATGTTGTAACTCAGGGGTACCCAAACTTTTCAGCCCACGACCACCAAAATAACAGTGCCAGTGACTCGCGACCCCGAATATTTTCTGAGGTGGTTATACATATATAAACCTTGCACACATTGGTGCACAGATACCAAAAGGCCCAAGTCTATTCATCCTTCAATTGCTGAGAACGCCACTCGGAGACCATCCTCTATGTTGTGACCTGTATTTATTTTTAATGTACATACTGTAAGTGCCATAAAGGTGTCGGTAAGTTTAACCTGGTACCATAAAATCAATGTGCTGCATCTGACACTATTGCTGTGTCTTTAATATAACGTAATTACCCAAGGGGTCGCAAAAAAACCCCAGAGAGACTGATGACTTTTTGTTTGGGTGTTGTTTATTAATGTTTATGATTAATTTGTTAACAATGTTACTATTAACTACTATTTTGATCTTCAGTAGGTTATGAATAAAATATGGCCATTCTAGTAGCTTAATAAAATAAATTTGATTTTTGGAAATCGCCAAGCAAACCTCTCATTGTCCGCGACTACTAGCTGTAATACAACATAGCTTTACCAGCTAGCTTTCGTTTTCAACAAGTAGCTAGCTACTGGAAATACTATATTTGAGAGTTCTTTGATTGTCCATAGACAGCAATGGTCTTAAGATCCTAGTCTTGAAAAAATGGACCACATTCCTTCAGTGGTTCAATCGGAATAGTATTAAGCTACAAAAACATAAACACATATATATATGTGCATAGAGCAAAAATAAGAGAGCGATGTGCTCTATGTGTGTCGAGCTTGGTCTTGCTGCTGACGTACCTCAAATGCACCTGTGCTTTGCTTCAAACTGAGAAAGGTGCATGCAGGTATCCTGGGTATACATCTGGGCACAGAGATCAAGAACATGCGCCCTATAATGACACAGAGAAGAAGATACTGTTGAATAAATTTGCTTTCTGAGTGTACAAAAATATTCTAGTAGCTTGATAATATCTCAAGCAAACACCTAAAGTCATGTGTTCTATTTTGAGGATGATTGGTTTGTATTCTTCTGGACTTTCAAGGAGTCTGGACCATTGCTTTCTATAGTGGAAGCTCTCAGATTTAATCTAATAGATCATAATTCGTCTACCAAAGATGAATGAAGGTCTTGGGAGTTGGAAAAACATGAGGGCGAGTAATTTATAGTATAATTGTCAATTTTGGGTGAACTAACAACAATCTATAGGCTACTTCTCAGCTATAGTTTTAATGAATACTATAACTTGGAGTGGACATACTATTAGGCTCGCATAGAGCTGGGCGATATGGCAAAAATGCAACCTCAATAATTTTTCATATTAAATGATAACGATATATATTTTGATATAAGTTGTTAATGCTTCCAGATTTAAAGAGTACCCCAACAAAGACTGAAGCCACAAAAATTAGAGGGTCCAATAAATGGCATAATATTTTCGATAATAATAATTTCAATACATTTCAGTGGCACAAACTTCAGTACATCTCTATTATCAACACACTTTTAGATTCCTATTGTTGCACATTTCTGTGGTGTGATTGGCTCTTAGATCACTATAGAGTAAGTCCAGAGCTTATCATTGTTATTAACATAAATTTATCTCGATTTGACATAATATTCTTTATCCGCCCAGCCCTAGGCTTGCATGCTGTTTTTCATTTACAGTACTGCATGAAAGTAGCCATATTTGCAAGCAGGACATGTGCTCCAATAATCATGGCCAGCATCTGTTTATATGCTTTTCGCCCTCTCTTTTAGTGCATCCGTATGGTATGGGAAAATCCCTTGCAGAAAGTCTTAAACTGGTGCAGTGGATTAATGAGGCATGCTGGGTAATTAACGTAATGAGACTCCAGTGTGTCTGGCTTACCTCAGCACCAAAAAGGTGAATACTGGAGTGGTCAAATGCAAGGGGTGTGTGCGAGTTTATATGTATGTGCCTGTGTAAGTGAAATGTGTTCTAAGGGTGGCCCCTTGTCTGCATTCCATGTGATCGATTAGCTGCTGTTGTACTAAAGGGCAACCTGGGTGTGATTTCATGCAGGAAATTGGACTTCACAGCAAACAAACAAATAGACTGTGTGCGCTGCCCATCACTTGCCACACTGTGGTCACATGATCAGCAGCAGTGCTTGGGGACACCGGGGCTGAATGTGATGCATGGCAGCCCTCCTGTACTATTAACTTGGGCTGTGAATCAGACCACCTTGCTTGATATTTCTATTAAAATTCCATTACGGATGGAGGTGAGCTCCTAATTTAAGAGGGCATTCACATATGCGCACAATATTGGCTTAAAGGCCCTTGTCTAAAAACTAGAAATTATTTTTCATATCTAAAGGTCATGCTGAAAACCTCCTGGAAACTTTACCACACTGTGATTATTTATTTGTGCTACTTTTCAAATGCCTTTTATAGATTTTATGGTCTTACCCTTGTCCCTGGCCCAGACTTTCAATTTCAATGCAAAAATCCATTATAAACATATGAAGAAACATCATAAAAATGTGAAATATTATGTTGAAAACCACAATATACAGATAGAAGCTATATACAGCATTTCAGAATATATTTTTTGAATATTAAAATGGAAAAAAATCATTATTTTAATCTAATTTATATAAAATATTCAATATTCAAAGGGCACCTATGAAGAAAATCATCTTCTGTAAGCTGTTTGGACAGAAGTGTGTGCAGGTACAGTATAGCGTGTCCACAATCATATTGGGGTGATATACTGTAAAGACAATAAGTCTCTTTTTTTAGGTTTCCTGATGTTTAAATAGGATCCAAATCCCTCCCATTTTGAGGCCTGCCACAACGTGATGTAGGAGTGTGGTTTCCCCGCCCACCGAATTGATTGACAGCCGCATATTAACATGTCTCTGTAGTAACGTGTATAATCATATCAACAAGACAGGATGTGCGCAAAACAACTGGGATTAAAAAGGTCTGTTGAGCTCTCTGTAATCATCAATCATCATCAAAACATGATCAAGAATGAGTTTTTAAGTCTAAAACGTTTTTAAAACAGTGCATGTTAATGAATTACAGGGATTTTACCGTCTTATCATCACAGCCAGTCAGTACAATTACAAAAAAAGACGCTTCAGTTCCGATTGTGGACATTAAATCAGGACGTTAAGTCATTTATTTATTTATTATATTATGTTTATTTTGTACATTAACATAACGGATATTCATACAGCAGTGGATATTAACGTTTATCCTGTCACATTTGCAGTGCAAAAACAGAGCAAAGTTAAACGTGTGTTTTGGGCTATTCTTAGATGTCTATTAGAGTATTAAGCTGCGGTCACACTTGACATTTCTTCCCATAGACTTCCATTCATACGCACGCGAATGCGTCAGAACGGAAACGCAGGGTCATGCGTCAAGTTCGCAGGTTGCCGCGGTGCAAAGTTCAAGCTTGGTGAACTCTGTCCTGCGAAATCGCATCACTTTACTGCGTGAGACCAATCGAGGATCAAAACAGGACCTCTCTGGACAGAAATTTAAAACATGGAGCAGCCGCTCGCTTTTTAAAGGTCTAATCATCTTGTTTAACCCCGCCCCTTTTCGCAGCGCTGTACGACAGAATTTCGCACACACAAAGCCCAGTGTGACCGTAGCTTTAGTGTGTCCACTGTTGGTGTGTGTGTATGTGCATGAACTTTGTAAGACATTGCGTGTGTCTTATCGTAGTAGAAAGGCTTGAATTAACTCCACAACAAATACATCAAATAATCAGTGGGAAAGTTCTTACTGTAGTATTTCTCACCAACGTTACTCGAGATCTGCTTCCTTCATGTCTGTCACTGTGGTGTTTATCTGACACAGCCACGGCAGAGATTAAGGCACACTCTGACAGGCACGTAGGAACAGTGGGCGGGGAGAACTAGCATTAAAGGCACAGGCTACAAAAACAGCTACATTGTGTTCAGAGCAGAAAATCCAATACTCTGAAAGATATTATAAATAATCTGATGGATGTTTTGAGATAAACATTTAAGACTTCTCTTAAATCTTGAAAAGGGGTAAAATAGGTGCTCTTTTTAGTTAAATCAACTAATTGCTTCACAACAATTATTTAAAAACTAAAGTAAACATAGACTATGTATAGAACACATCTCTTTCTTTCAGATTTGGCCTTCGGTCTACACTGAGGAAGATTTTATTTGCCAAGCATAACATGTCACAGCACACTGAGGACTTAACACGAGAAGTATAGAAATAAGCACAGTATACTGAAAACAACAATGTATTTAAAGTCTTAGCTTGTGGTTGAGAGTTAATGGAAGAAACAGGGAAATCTATAGCAGACACACAACACACACAAAGGGAATCCAGGAATACAAGGAGCCAGGGGAAACCATGGAGCCATAGGAGAAACACTGGAGCAAGGATCTCAGGGTATGAGTATCAGAACCAACAGTGTTGAAGTGAACGGGGTGCTCTTTATAGTGCGTACGTGTCTGTGCGCAGGTGCAGATAATCAGTAATCCAGTGATTGGGAACAGGTGTGAGTCCTGGTGAATTGGGTGATTCCAACGACTGTCTGACAACATTGGCTCCCATTTTGTTATTGGCCATTTTCAAATATATATTTGTAATGTCAATGAGGTTTTTGAAATGATGATGTAGTTTTGGTCACGTGACCCATTCAGCCCAAAGCAAGATGGTGGTCAACAATATGCTGCTGTTGCTTTGGCTGCTCTTTAGTTTGATAGCATTGTTAAGGATTAATGTCAGTTTGACCAAACTTCAGATTACATTTCTACAATGAATATAGGATATAAACTCACAATTGTTTGGTGGTGTAGAAAAAAAATGTATTCTATTAGTGTTTTCAGACATTTCAGTGGGCGGCACAGTGAATCGGTGGTTAACACTTTCCAGTCCAAAGACATGTGCTATAGGTGAACTGCATTAACCAAATTGGCCATAATGTATGAGTGTGTGTGTGAATGTGAGTGTATGGATGTTTCCTAGTACTGGTTTACAGCTGGAAGGGCACCCGCTACATAAAACATATACCGGAATGGATGGCGGTTCATTTAGCTGTGGCGACCCCTAATAAATAAGGGACTAAGCCGAAGGGAAATGAATGAATAACACATTTCAGTGTGGGTGGAATATGCTCTTTTGTCCAGAAACAGTTTAAAATGAATACCTAGTGTAGCCATACCTGGGGGAAAACTCCTTAAACTGAAAGGCAAGGCTAATGATAACCTTCATTTATTGCACTAGGTTTTTTTTGCACAGGTTTAGTTTTACTCCAATCACAGATATTCTGAAGAACAGAAACCCAATTTAACAATTCGATCTGACTCCCTTGTGACATCAAACTTAATTAGTCTCGCTGACTATGATGGTCAGGTGAAATAGCTTTTTTCCTGAAAAACACAACCTGATTCAAACTTAACCCTAAAACTCAATTGTCACCTGGGCTGATTAAAATGTCAACCCCAGTGGTTTGGAAAACAAAACAAAAGGTTTATCAGAAGTATCTAGCACAGCTACGGTTGTATATTTCAGTGATAACCTTGTTATTCAAGTAAATGCTCTTTCTTTTTCTTCTCTATCACAGAACTTACATTATAATGACTGACCAATGCTGGTAGAAAGGAAACCCTACCATTTCATAGACTTCACAGACATATATAAATGAATTCCACATCAAGTGTGCCATTTGGGACAGGGCCCAGACATGTGTCCCAGTTCTTCTCTCCCGAATCAGGACAGCTTGCTCTCCTCATTATCTGCCTGAGGAACATAAACAGTAGCGGAGCATTGAACGGTTACAATAAGCAAACTGACTTCGCTTTAAATGTTTACCAATATAAAGGCTTCATATTTAGGGCCACCGGTGAGATATTGTCAACATAAAACAGGATTGTTATGCCCACGCTGATGGTTGCCTGAAGAATGGGCATTTATTACTCAATCATCTGTCACACATCCAAATCTATATAAAATAAATGAAATCCAACACACCTACTAAAATAGACCACCGTTTATGAAAATGGAAAACTATGAAAATGGCTTTATCAGGGGAGCAGAGCAGAGTTATTGGGAGAAGAAATGTAGGAGGTCATGTATTATATATTTTAACACCATGTTTGTTTTACAATTCTTCAAAAACTATTCAGTCCTGATTATAAAACTTTGAAATCATCTATACAGGTATTTCTGATTTGCAAACAAACTACTCTAGGAGCACATCCTTTGTAAAGAGTCAGGTAAAAAAGATTCATGAAACAGATTGACACTCTATTTTAGTTTGGCATTTGAATCAGACTCTGATTCAGAACAGTGAGTCATTCATAGTCATTACTGAGTTCACAAGTGACTCCTGACTCACTGCTAATTTTTAGTAGTCCCCACTCTATTCATTGCAGATTTTAACTCTTCAATAAATCTTATTTTTGGTCACATTTACACAGAAAGTATATTAAATATACTTATAAATATTCAAAACAGAGAATGAACTTTCATTCACCTATCACACACAAAAAACCCAGGAAACAATTTTGTGTTTAATAGACGTCTAATAGACATCTAAACGTAGACAGCTTGGCTACAACATGGCTAAACCTGGGCTGTCAGTGTAAGTCTGATAGGCATCTAAGAATAGCCCAAAATATAGTTAAATAGACAGATCAGACAGACTTTGTGTAGTCATTCATTTCTGTTTATTTCATGACTAGTCTATTTTAGGCCTATTCTTAGAGACGTCTATTAGATTTTCACTGACAACCCAAATTTAGCTTTGTTTTAGCAAAGACGACTGTTTATACGTTTATTAAACATCTATTAGACATCTTTTAAAAACAAAAAATGCTTTCTGGGAATCTTCCTGTCCTTTCTATCATGTCTGTCCTTCTCAACTGACCCATTAGGCTGATTCTAAAGACATCATTGGCAGGTTGTTCTAGTATTATATACTGTTGTTCTAGTATTATATTCTTATATACTGTGGTACATTTTCATTCTCTTCAGACCAGAGAAAGGCTTTTCAGCAAACATACTTGTCACAAGAATTGCTTGCAGATCATCTTGTAAGGCAATGTGAAGTGGAACTTATCGTCATAGATTCAGCAGATCTTTTTTTTTCCAACCTACATCTTCAGAGGGTTGACCTTCAAAAGCATGACCGGTTCTTGTCTTTTTTATTCAGCAAAGCCTGCACATGCTGCAGAGTGAAGTTGTTGAAAAAAAAAAAGACTTCATAGCACTGGATCGATCGGTCATTTAACATGTACTACATTTATGTTTCATAGATCAGTAAGTCAGTGATGCCTGGATTTGTCCCTGCTTGCTGATGTTAACTTTCACTTTGTAAATTGCTACCCCTGAAAGCGCCTCTTCATTCTGTCATCCTTTGTCAGTACAATGGGCTTTATGGGAATTGGACCTAGCTTGGATTACCTACAGTAGAACAAAAACTGCTCAGAAACGTCCTGCATGAATTTGACACCTGCCATTTCTGTATGAGTGTCATTTCATCATTATCCCAGGCTGGTTCCTGGTTTTTGGTAAGTACACAAGCTTCAGCAAATGCAGAGATTGGTTCATTACAGATCTCCTTGGCCTGGTGAAACAGTAGTCTAATGTGTTGGATGCCTCATTCACACTATGAGCGACTTTGTATCCGCATGTCGCTCTGGGTCGCGACCTGCTGCAAACGCTGGTCTGTGTAGGTCTACAGCAAAGAGAATACAACCGGCCTCTGAGCAAGCTGAGAGAGAATCACATGGGCTCCTATGTCACTGGTGCTTCTATTGGCTGTCGCTCAAGAAAGTCACTCTTCATTTGCATAAGGTTGAAGGATTTTCAACTTTTCGTGTCGCTTGACACGCCCACCTGGCGCCAACGGTCGCTGTTGGTCACGTAGACGGAGGTCGCTGGCAGTCGCTCACTCTCCATTGAAATAAACGGTCGCTTGTCGCTATGAGTCGATCGCAGTGTGAATGAGCAGATTCTACAGTCTTTTGTAAATCCTAGTGTTCTTCCCTTGTTGGCAGCAATGGAAATTGCTATCTGGTGTTTTGGCTCCACACACTTCCTCTTTTACTCCAGATCTTTATGATGCACCTTCTTACCACCAAGCCCATCCACAAACTTACTGTAAACCCATGCCATGAAGGCTATTTACAGAAACACTCTACCTCATTTCATGGCAGTGGAAGCTGTACACCATCACACTGTACTTTATGACACTGCCAAGGAGGTCATCAAGAAACTCCCTGTACTCCATATCATAACCAAAGAGATGTCTATGCCCATTCTGACTTTCCACCTCACCTCCACAGTCTACCATTGCTACATTTCCCATGTTGGTCTTATTGGCATGTTTAGAATCTCAGCGTTTACAAGCAGCATTCACATTTCGGCTTTTAAAGTTCAAGAAAGGTGAAGAACATCTCACCATATTTAATTTTCCACAACTTGACTCGTCTGAATGACTTTCAACAACAATTAAGAAAGTGATTTAGCATCCAAATCTAGCATCAAGGAAACCAAAAAGTCAAATGCAATTCGCAAATACCGTCACTCAAATTAAAATAGTGGGGAATGGCAGTAAGCTGACCTTGACGTACCTTTAAAGTACCAATAAAATGGTGGAAAGCTTTCTACAGTACAGTAGTTGTGAAAATTCCCTTTGTATACATTGTGACAACATAATATTGGATATCAATAAACAGTATGCACAAGTGTTCACATTTTTGACCACCTGTTTCTAATGATGCTGTACCCCCATGGTGGCAGCCTGACTCAGATCCTCTCTCATATCACGCAAACCATTTGTAATCCACAGATTATTACGTCCTCTGGCTCATTTGTCAAATGCCGTAGAAGACAAGGCCAGCAGAAGAGTTATTCAGGTTCACTGAGCCTGTTAGCTGCTTGGTATTATTAAATGATTCTGTTCTAAAACATGTCCAGCTGTTAATGAGAACTGTCCAGCATAGGCATGGCTCCTCATTTTTATTTTTTTTTAGCTGCTACTTGATAGGGAGTTTTGTAAATCAAACATTAAGTATCTCTACTCTCCATAATTATATAATCTGTACAGCTGCTTAAACGTATTATGACATCATTTGTCTCTCTCCATTTAATGGTTCATATACACCAAGGCTATGCTCCTTCGTAATTTTAAAATATACACTGTATATATACTAACCAGTATGTAAAAGAGCCACTCTAGTGATGCAGTGAAAGACTCAATGGTGATTGGCTCATCTTTTTCCCATCATAACTTTTTCCTTTGAAATTTTCTCGGGTTCCAAATGTGTTTTCAGCAACATAGGTTTGTTCTGTAAACGTAGCCAGATATATATTTTGCGAGATTACGAATTAGCCAGAAGTACTCATGGCTGCATTTCGTTTTTAAAACAAAACACTACAGGGTGGTATGACGCTTTTTCTTTTCACGCTTACCAGTTGACTGCTTAGCTCCGTATGGACGACTTTCTGCTGATACCAGTTTGTCCAGTTAGCTTGCCATGTACGTCAGCGGACTTGAGATGCAGAGAGGACTTGACCACGATGACAGGGTTTGAGTCTGGTGAAGAACGATTCCAGAAAGCAGGCAAGACAAAAACAGACGCCAAAATCTAAAATAAGCAAGTAAATAACAGGGTGAGAATGTGGTAAATTCTGAAAACGTGGTAAAAATCCAGTGAGGGCTTTTTTTTCTGGATTGCTGGTCGGTCAGGTCCATTGGTGCTTTTGAAAACACTATTGGTTGGGTTTAGGGAAGGAAGAGGGTGGGTCAGTCGATCGATCAGCGAGTCAGTCGGTCAACAGTGGCCTCTGGTAGATTTAGGCGAGAACAACCAGGTGTTAATAGCACTCGCGAGAGAAATTTGAGATCTGAAAAAGTGTACACAGCTTCCTCTGGTGGATTGACGAAAAGAAAACTGCAAAAAAATTAAGGTCCTGGGATGTATTTGGCACTCTCCAGAAATGTATATAGCGGTACCTTTTCAGAATGAGGCCTGGTTGGTTTCAGACTAGCCAAAATATACAATTCCTCCTAAATGTCCTGGGTCTCCTCTCTAGCTGGCTGCTATCAATACAGAGGAGAAACGAGTCTATTTCATGTCCCTCTCAGGATGCTCAAGCTTCATACCCTGTCCCACAGGGTCAGTCCAATCACCTTGTGGAGAAAACTCATTTCAGCCAATTGACTCCATGGTCTCGATCTTTTGGTCACTACCTAAAGCTCATGATCATAGGCGAGGGTTAGAACATAGATCGGTAAAATGAGAGCTTTGCCCTCAAGCTCAGGTCCCTTTTCACCACAACGGCCTGATGCAATGACCACATTACTACTACCACACCAATCCGCCTACTGATTTCATGCTCCAACCTACCCTCACTTGTAAACAGCATACCAAGATACTTCAACTCCTCTACTTGGATAAGTAATTCACTCTTCACCTAAAGCAGGCATTCTACTGTTTTTCATTGAGTGTATAGTATATGCGCTCTGCTGTGGGTTTAACGGATGTCTGTCAATGTAAACACAGCCAGATGCTGCTGTCTCTTATCAGTGCCAGTTCTTCAACACTCAGCTGTATGTGTTGATTGTCATAACTTTAATTCTCTATTAACACACCAGCCCTCCATAGGGAAGTAGGGAAGATTAAAATTGCCTGGGAAGCACTGGTTAGTTAATCAGCTTCAAGCAATGAATCATATCTTTTTTGACAGGGAAAACATCTGTGTAATTTCAAAAGAACAGCGTGAAGGTCCTTGCACTCACTGAGCAAGTTGCCGTGGTGACATTGTTTCACAGCATGCAACCGATACAGACTTGTCATCTAAATTCCGCCGACAGAACAAGATAGTATCTACACTTTCCACTGACTTCGTGAAAAGAGATGCAATAATGAGATCACAACCTACTCAACCTGCACCACACATGTACATTTATTTATATATATATATATATATATATATATATATATATATATATATATATATATATATATATATAGAGAGAGAGAGAGAGAGAGAGAGAGAGAGAGAGAGAGAGAGAGAGAGAGAGAGAGAGAGAGAGAGAGAGAGAGAGAGAGAGAGAGAGAGAGAGAGAGAGAGAGAGAGAGAGAGAAATCTGTAGATTTTTTTTTCAAAATTCTCAGCAGAATAGCAAAAAATATCCGCAGAATTCTGTCTGGCTCTATCCAAAGTCCTATATTTCATAACATTTGCTTCATCACTAAAGTGAATTTTGGACCCTTTCTCAGGCCCCCGTTTACACATATACACTTTTTTGTTTTAAAATGCGTACGTTTTTGCTATGGTTATGCCTTTGGTCCACACTAGCACAGAGTTTTCGAGCCAGAAAAATGGATCGTTTTGCAAACGCAGAGGGGGGCTGTTTTGGTTTTAAAATGCTGCTGCTCCGTGTCAGTGTGGAGGTGTGGGCTGGAGACATTCACCTATCTGATTGGGACTTTTCCTCAATATTAAGTGCACAGAGTTCAGTCTTTCATTCTTTCCTTGTAAGTTCAGATTAACTCAAACTCCAGAGGACACACTAGGTAAATCAAAGGGAACAGTGTACTTATAACCTCATTCACATCACCCTGGCTACATGTTTCACTAATCTTAACAATAAAATGAAAAACCTGACATAAGGAAACGAGTATTACCATTTGACATTGAACTTAACAGACACTTAAAATGTTGAGGGCATTTTATAAATATTTATACTAGATTTATATCGACCATCAACTTTACTGTAAGGATTTTTATAACAAAACAGAGCCTATAACATAACCGTCTCCTTTCATTTCCATTGAAAAATACTAAACATATCCTCTTTTGCTGAATATCAGTCATAATCAAAAATGGCCATTATAAAAAGTATAACGTACAATAAGTTTATACAATATAGGAGATAAAGGCTAAAAAACATTCGAAAGACTAAAGAGTCGTTACATAGAGACAAGATGAATTAAATATCACATTTAACAAGTATAGTGAGATGAGATTCAGCGGTAGATCCTTGAAGAAACTGTCCGACGTGCGCTGCTCTTATCCGGGGAGTAAAATAATCTTGTTTTTCCCTTAAGAAAATATGATTTTTCTTACCCCATTGGCAGATTATTTTGCTTGTTTTAAAGAAAAGCTCACGGAATTTTGGCATATTATTTCTGGAATCAGGACTATATGTTTTACTTGTGTAGAAATGCTTATTAGAGTTTTACATATATGAACGAGAAACAAGACAAAAAATATATAAGTAAAAAAAACAGGATAGCATATAGGGTAGTAAAGAAATTATAACAGCTCTCACACAGTGTTAAATGCCAGATTATCGAGGTAGGGTTTTAAGATAGACCTTGGCAACAGAAAGTGTTTTGGAACTTTCTAAAATATAAAAGGTAGATTATTCCAAAGTCTAGAATCCGGCACTGCAAATGCACAGTCCTACTCAAGGGACAACTACCAGTGAATGGTCAGAGGATCCAAGACCTCTTGATGGAGCATATGGCTGCATTAACTTTATATAAAATATAGTCTAAGCTTGAGTTATGCTACGAGGAGCCAAACTTAGAAACAGTAAATAAACAGGACACTAAACTCTTTCACCCAAGGGAAGTGCAGAGGTCCAGGCCCTAACTGTTACCAAAATCTTGTTAATGTCGCTTGGCGCAAGTCTGGTCTCGACAAATGAGTCTATAAACGCAGTAAATTCTCTGGCATGTGTCCATATCTGTTAGGGGTTATTTATTGTTTGCTCCCAGGTGAGCATTGCAGCCTTTGTGCTAGAGTATATTTCTCATCCCATGACTCTGCAGCAGTCATATATCCTGAGGGGCAGAGAGTGTATGACACATTGACACACACACTACAGCCTAGACAATTCTTTTCCTCCCACCTTCCTCACTGTATTTCTTTGTTGTCTTCAGCAAGTTTTATGTTCCTTGTGCATCTCAGATGACCTTAAACATCTACATAAAAAATTATGTAAATTTTGCCTTAATGTACCTAAAAAGCATACTAATATGGACTACGAGCTTTGCTGTGCTTATTTAGCAATTAGCATTCACTTTATGTGGTCTTCTAAATGATTCAGCCTAAATATTGAGAAGTATTGTTTGTTAGTCTTTCATATATAAGATTAAATGCTCTGTGATTGAATAATCTCTGGATAATATTAGCATTCATGCATTAGCAAAGGCCTTGTTGTTCCTGTAGCTCAAACAGTTTTCTTCGCCGTGAAAGCAAAACTGCATGCATTTCCAAATGATGAGGACTGATACAATGAAACCAGTTTTATTGTAGTGTTGTATCATTGTTGTACCAGTTGAGGAGCCCCTGGAGCTACAATTTAGATATTACGATGAGGGTTTGTTTTTTGACACTCAACATACAACAGAATGATGTATCTGACCAATCACAGCCCAGTAGGCACTTGAAAATGAGGGTTTTTAAGTCAGCATAAAACAGAAGTGTGCTTTTCCCCTTATTACATACATCTAATTCTAATGGATTAGTGCATACACTGTAAAAAATGAGTTTTAGTCAGGTGAAAAAGTCAAAAACATGTCCAATCAACTTGCAGTGCCTCAGTACTCAAAAGTATGAGTTGTAACAACCTCAACTTAAAGGGAAATGGAAAACTTAAAATAATTGTTCATAAAACAACAAAACATAGGTTCTATCAGAATGCTTCATGCTGAAGTACGTCTAACAAAAATAGTCACCATTTTGTAGCACGTGGTGCTGATCATTCCAGGACCCAGGAAAAGTCTACGGATGGACTTCGCTGACTGCAAATAATAAGTACCCCGATTTGTTCTATTTAATGTCACATTTTGTAGAAAACTTGTCTTAACTAGTCTGTAAGAGCGGTGTGTCAACTCAAATCAAAAACATACTGAACAGCATCCTTTAAGTTGCGACTCATACTTCCAATCCACAGAAGAAGTCTGACACATGGAATATTTTTGAAACAGTAGTTAATTATTTAAGAACAAATATTTGCAAAAATGTACCCAAATTTGATTTTCTATTCTAAAGGTTGCAGCACATTCCCAGAAGCCAGATTGACTTACAACAGGGAGATAATATTACAAAATTTTCTCTGTATGTTTACAGAAGACTAATATTTAAGAAAAAAATATTACAAAAATTCACATAAATGCCATTTTCTATTTTAAAGGTTTGCAGCACATTCCCAGAGAAAGAATGACTTACTACAGGTGAGAGTTTACCAAGTATATCCAGTTATATGCATACAGTAAACAAAGTTTAAGCAAAAAATACTTTGTAAGGACATTTATTATTGTGTTATTATTATTATTATTATTATTACTACCTTATTTTACCAGGAAAGACACATTGAGAATTAAAACTTTTACAAGAGTGTCCTGGCCAAGATTAGGCAGTATACATGTCACATGAATCTAACAAACAACAAACAAAAACCATTGACAGTTAACATAAAATCACACATTGACAAACAAACTATTCAAAACATCTACAAGCCTGTGGATATATACTGTATTATATTGTAAGTACATTATGTGTAATTGCTAAATTTGGAGTAGACGTTTAATAAAATGTGTAATGTATTTTATTGTCTGTTCTGTTTCTAACTGTTCTAACTGTTCTGTTTCTGACTCTTCTGTCCTCTTTCTCAGCTGAGGTTACTTCTGCAAAGCAGACGTACTTCCGTCAGAAAGTCAACAGTGCCACCAATCCTTGCTTACTTTTTTAAAACATTTCTCCCTCCTCTATCCTCCTCCTCCACCAGCATCCTTCACACTCACTACTGATGACTTTGCTACATTCTTTTGCACCAAACTGCAAAATCAGTGCTCAATTTGCGGCACCTACAACAAACACGCAAGATACACCACCAACACCACACACTCACCTCTTTTTCCCAGCTCTCTAAGTCTGAGGTGTCCAATCTCGTGCTATCTAGCCATGCAACCACCTGTCCGCTTGATCCCATTCCCTCTCCTTTCTTGCAAGCCATTTCCCTGCAGTCATACCAACACTGACTCACATAATTAACACATCTCTTGACTAGCAGGCTAGGGTAACCCCACTGCTAAAGAAATCCAACCTGGATCAAACGCTACTTGAAAACTATCGACCGGTATCCCTGTTCATTCATGGCCAAGATTTTAGAGAAAGTAGTGTTCAATCAAGTCCTGGACTTTCTTACTCAAAACAACCTCATGGACAACAAGCAATCTGGCTTTAAGAAAGGCCACTTAACTGAGACTGCCCTGCTCTCGGTCGTGGAGGATCTCAGACTGGCTAAAGCAGACTCGAAATCATCTGTCCTCATCTTGCTGGATTTATCAGCTGCTTTTGACACTGTAAACCACCAGATCCTGCTATCTACGCTTGAGTCACTGGGCATTGCAGGCACTGTTATTCAATGGTTCAGATCTTACCTCTCTGACAGGTCATTCAGGGTGTCGTGGAGGGGAGAGGTGTCCAACCTACAGCATCTGAAACACTGGGGTACCTCAGGCTCTGTTTTGGGCCACTTCTCTTCTCCATCTACACGACATCTTTAGGAACAGTCATCCAGAAACATGGATTTTCCTACCACTGCTATGCTGATGACACCCAGCTATACCTCTTTTCACCCTGATGATCCCTCGGTTCCAGCTCGCATCTCAGCCTGCCTGTCAGACATTTCACACTGGATGAAAGATCATCATCTCCAGCTTAACCTCACGAAAACGGAAATGCTTGAAGTTTCTGCCAACCCGACTCTTCACCATAACTTTTCAATCCAGATGGATGGAGCAACCATCACTGCATCCAAAATGGTAAAAAGCCTTGGAGTAACGATTGATGACCAACTGAACTTCTCTGACCACATTTCTAGAACTGCCCGATCTTGCAGATTCGCACTCTATAACATCAGAAAGGTCCGACCCTTCCTATCTGAACATGCAGCTCAACTCATTGTTCAAGCTCTTGTTCTCTCCAAACTGGACTATTGCAACTCTCTGCTAGCGGGCTACCAGCTAGTTCTATCAAACCTCTTCAGCTGCTTCAGAACGCAGCAGCACGAGTGGTCTTTGATGAACCCAAAGAGCACATGTCACTCCGCTACTTACCCGTTGCACTGGCTGCCAGTTGCTGCTCACATCAAATTCAAAGCTCTGATGTTTGCTACAAAGTGACCTCTGGCTTTGCTTCATATCTGCTCTCACTTCTGTAGATATATGTGCCCTCCAGAAATTTGCGTTCTATGAATGAACGTCGCCTTGTGGTTCCATCCCTAAGAGGGAAGAAATCCCTTTCCCGAACTCTCGCATTCAATCTGCCCAGTTGGTGGAATGAACTCCCTAACTACATCAGAACAGCAGAGTCACTTGCTGTCTTCAAGAAACGACTAGAAACTCAACTATTTAGTCTCCACTTTCCTTCCTAATCTTAACTGCCTCTCTGTCATACCACTAACTGTACTCTCTCTCTCTCAAAAAAAAAAAAAAAAACTTTACTAATGCTTTGCTTCTTAGACTTTACACACCTGAAACTTGTCTATAGCACTTGTTCACTGCTGCTCTTATAGTTGTGTAAATTGCTTCTTTGTCCTCATTTGTAAGTCGCTTTGGATAAAAGCGTCTCTAAAGGACTAAATGTAAATGTAATTTAGAAATCTCTTAGATTAAGTGAAGTGAACTTCAAAATGTAAGTTAGTGTATTAAACTAAACTTGGCAAGTTCTACCAACTTGATAATGAAGTTACCTATTAAAACTATACTTTGCAAGTCCAGTTAACTTGAAAGTAGTTGGGTCAATTATTTAACTCTGTCATCTAAACATGTTAAGTTGAGAAAACTTTGTCAAAACTTGAGTCAATGCAACAAGATGACTTTTCTAAGTTGAGTGAACAAATCATTTTTACAGTGTATGGGGTGTGACAAGATTTTTATACAATTTTTTGGAATCCTCAAATTTAGTGTTTTGTTCAACTGAAAAATAAATCAAAAATTCAGAACTATTTAGGTGCTTAAAAAAAAAACACATACATACATACATTTATACAATTTTAAATATTAGCAAACCATTTGATTGAATTAGCAAAGCACACACAGATTGAAAATAAAACTTCCATTTTTTTGGTTGCAGTTCTAACCTTTTGCTTTTCAAACTTTAAACTATCTGTGAAGAAAGCAGTCATGTCACACCCAAGCAAATGAGTCACATGCAACACTAAGGGAGCCCAGGTTGCCAGGTGTGTGCACAGCACTTGATTTGCGGTTCAAATCAAATCTTAAGTGCTAAATTCACCCTCACACTCCATAACATCACAACTCGCAACACAACTTTTCACCTCGATGAGAAATCTTGTTGCGGTTAGTCGAGATGATTTCGTCCTTTGGTAACCAATTGGATCATTGGAATTTGGGTGTTAACAAACTGGAGGAAGATTTGAATGCTAATGTGCACTTATTTGTGGAAGATTACAGTCTACTGGAATCACTGTCTGCACTATTTCAGAGGCCCAAAGATGACAAGAACAAAGAGCTCAATTTCACAGACTCAATTTCACCGTATCATTCTCTTCGAACCACTGCCTCCCCCAAAATAAGGGTAGAAATGAAACACGCACTTAGCTCCGCCCAAAGGCATTCCATGTGACCAGAAGTGAAGTCATTTTTGAAAGTGGAAGGAAGGTATGGATTGATTAAAGATATATATATAAAAATAAGATGTTGAGGAATTATCTTTGTCCACAGTTCCAGCTCTTTTCCCCTCTACTCTCTGTTAATTAAATGTGCTAATGACCTGGCAAGAGACAATGGTCTTGGCACAGAAGATGCACAAAATGACTACAATAGCAGAACACTGTGGTTTGAATGCCTTCCAAGTGAGTTTTCCACACACCAACAAAAACATATTGAATAGCCTACTAGGTACCATTATGGTACTGTATATATGTATGCAAACAAAAAAAAAAAGTTATAGAATGCCTAAATAGCCTTCAACATTCTTTCAGCTTAGTCTCTATTTCAGAGGCCGCCACAGTGCAATGAACCGCCAACTATTTCAGCATAAGTTTTACAAAGCGGATGCTCTTCCAGCTTCAACCCAGCATTGGGAAACACCCATTAACACATTCACACACACTCATACACAACGGCCAATTTAGTTTATTCAATTCACCTATAACGCATGTCTTTGGACTGTGGGGGAACCGGAGCAACCAGAGGAAACCCACGTCAACGAGGGGAGAACTTCTTTCTATGAGGCGACATGCTAACCACTGAGCCACGAGAAGCCCTGAACTCAAATTACTTGCAGCATTTATTTTACATTTATTAATCTAAATACCTTTTTTAACTCACCTGCCCACTTTATTAGGTATATCATGCTAGGTTAGGATAGGTTGCCTTTAAGTTGCTTCAGTTGTTCATCGTACAGATTTAACAAGATGCTGGTAACAATTTTACAGGATTTGCTTCATATTTGCTTCATATTGCATATCTATAATATTCACCAAATCCCAAAATAGCTTTGCTGGATTGACATTTAGTGACTTTTGAACCCATTTGATTATGGTAATTCACTGTCATATTTAATAAACCAGTTATAGATTAATTGAGTTTTGTAAGATTACTTTGTAATTCTGACCTAATCATCAGTTGTCAGGCAACTTTTTTTCCAATCTTCCATTGAGAATTGTAGCCTGGTTTGCTGTTGTTATCTATCTGGAGCTTCACCGGCATCTCTTCTGCTGCTGTAGCTCATCTGCTTCAAGGCTTCGATGTGTAGTGCATTCAGAGATGCGCTTCTGCACACCCTTGATTGTAATACTGTAGTCCAGTGGTTCTCAAACACTAGTGGTACGCAGGCTTCCTTCTAGTGGTACGTGTACCACAGTTTGAGAACCACTGTTTTAGAAAAAACGATATGATCAGTAAATTGATTTTAATGAGCTAAACTCTAAACTAAACTCTTATTTTCAATGTTCTAATGTTTGTTATGTATTCTATCCTATTGAAGCTAATTTCCTCCCTATATTTGAAACAGTTGTTGGGTGAGTATGCCGTATTTTTATATCCCAATGTTGAAATGTGTAGTTTAATTACTTGCTTTTCTGACACACAAAGCCTACTTTAATGTGCAGTAAGCAGATCTATTTTCTAATTTAAATATGTAAATCCAATTTCAATATTTAAAATACAAAGTTAATGTTTAGATTTCAAAGATATACAAATAGGACAAATAAGATGCAACATAATTTCAAAATTTATCAAAAATAGTTTATATATCAATATGATTGACATATAGTTTATATTTATGAGGTCCAAGGAACATTTCCAGGTTATGACGAATAGGCTACTGTACAGTACCGCAGTTTTTTTTTTACTTGTTAAGAACAGTGCCATTTTTAATTAACATTTAAAAGCACATTTTAATTTAAACGTTGACGTTTAACGTTTAAGCACAGTACAGTGTTAATGATTAAACTGTTTATAATGTGTTAAAGTGGCTGACAATAATAAATATTAATAATTAAAAAGAATTAATCTGCCATGTTTTTGAACTGTGCAGAGCTGTAGCTGCTTATTAGGCTACTGTATTTTACTATCGGTTATTATGGTGGTATTTGGAGAGGCAATTTTTTTTCTGAGGTGGTACTTGGTGAAAAAGTTTGAGAACCACTGCTGTAGTCTACAGTACTAGTAACTATGGTCCAATTGTGGTGCTATAGTCTTTTGATTAGCTCAAATGGGTTTGGCCATTATCCTTCGAGCTTTGACGTAAACTAAACATTTTCCCTCACAAAACTGCCACTCAATGGATATTTTCTCAGACCAGTGCATGTTGATCCAACAACCAAGCAACATTTAACATCACTGTCACAATATACACAAAATAAACAGTTAAACTCACCTTATATACTCGCCTATATGTGGGGCGGTGTCTGAATATATTAAAAATCTGTCTGTCCTGAATTTTTACATTCTGAATAGCTGTAAACAGATTAGACTAGATTCTAAATCAGGATTCCCAAACTTTTTAGCCCATGACCCCTAAAATAACAATACCAGTGACTCGCAACCACCAAATTCCTCTTAGGTGATTACAATAGGCCTATATTCATATTTTTATTACATTACATTTAAAATCACCATTCTTTATTATCCTGATGCTCAGTTAGAACTTCAGCAGATCATCTCTCACCACATTTTCACGCCTAAAAGCACTGAGCTGCTGTCATGTGACTGGCTTGATTACATTTTTGCGCTAAGGTGTGCCTAATAAATGGCTGATAATTTTAGAAGTGTTATTTTAACAACAACCTATATAATGTTTTCAGAAACTAAATGCATACATAACCAATAAGGTAATATTGAAATGTTAAAAAACGTCAAAAAATAAATTGCGCTGAAGTAAAGTATTAATTAATTTCAAATTTTATTCAGAATATGTTCTAGTGCGCATGATTTTAATATGTTAACCAATCAGAGCTGACGCAGCGCACCAGGCAATTACAGCTAAGCTGAGCGGGAGAAGATGTTAACCAGCTCCCTCCGCGCACGTCGAAGTTGAGAGGGAGAACCGAATAGGCGAGCAAGGAGGAAAGAACATAAAATACTGATGCAGGTCAAAATAAAAATGATTTGGTGCCAAAGAGAAATTCAATGACAGTCGTTTGGGAGTATTTGCAAGACTTGTGAAATTATTAATCCAACAAAATCTAGCAATACTACAAATCTGTTCCAACACTTAAAACAGCGTCATAAAAAACTGAATGATCAACGCATTGTCGACAAAGTCCATCGAAGAAAACAAAAGCACACATTAAAGCCAGCCCCCAAACAGACTGAACAAGTATCCATTTGTTCAAGCATTTGCAAGCGTCGTGCCTTATGGGAAAGGGTCAAAACGGCACAAAGAAATTATTGATGCGATAGTTTGTATGCACTTCTTGTGCACTGAATGCATTAAGAACGTATGCATGTAGCTTGTTTGAACAAGCAAAAACAGTTGCCAAAATCGCATATATCGTTCATAAATCGCAATATGATTATCATATGCAAGCCCTATTAAGCAGAGTATATTATTTAACACTACCGTGTTGACCATATTGACTAAGTCACCTTCAAGTTCCCCTATGTGCAATCAACACTGATGAGGAAAGGCAAACACCAGAAAAGCACACTGTTAAAACACAATTTAACCCACATCAGCGTTAAAAACAGTAAAAGTACACTTGGATTTTAACACTGTAACACTATAGGGGCTTACACCAGAAATTCAACACCTCACAATTTGTTGTGTACGTGTCTTTTGAAATATTTAGCATGTTCTATTTTTAAAAGGACAGTTTACAACGCATACTGTGCAGTATAAGAAACAGCAAGCTAGTATTGCATTCTGCACATAGCCTTTCTGACATTTTCACTGGGGAGGAAAAGGTTGTTCCCTGCCTTTTTTGAGAGATGATGGATTGTATGTGGAAGGAGTTTGAGCCGATGGCATTTTGCCTTCTGTGGTTTACACCTCTCCCTTGTTTTGAGTGCTGATGTAACGCATTTTTTTCATTACATTTTTTTTTTTCTTTTCATAAAAATTCAGCACAAACATATGCTGTTGGTGTCATGAATGTCTTTCACATATATATGAGTCTGAAGAAAAAGATCATAAGTAACCATGGCAACTCCTTATAATATGGAGGAACTGTATGCAGATGTTGCCGGCATCTATAGTCTCTCTTCTGGAGCTTTTTTCTTTATCTTCTTGCCACGGGCTGAACTGGAACATTTGATTATTAATTGTGGTGGCATCATCTCAGCCGCATTTACCAGCAATCTCAGTAGCTCCAGTTACATTTTCCCACACATAAGCTAAGTCCCCCAAACCCCTGGAGAAGTCTGTGAGTGAGCTGATTGAAGAGTAGAAATTGCGAATCCTGTCCTTGGAGAGTTGCAGCAACACATGGATACTTACAGACCGGAATGAAATGTTGAGTATTTGCCTACTGTATTTTCACCTGAAAGCCTTCAGCTCAGCTCAGACTGAAATTGCAGGCCTCTTTTATATTCATGTCCAAGGATATCAACATTCAGTTGCATCATTTTTTAGTGGTATTTGCTAAGGCAAGCATCAATTTTACCATTGCTCACACCTCAAGTTAGGGATTTGAATAAATGTCTACCCTTGAGAATTTAACTTGAATGTCTGATAAATCATGCAGCTTCTTGAGGAGACTTTTCTAGGAGACTATAACTTTCAGCTTTTTCCACGTGGACCATAAACAAGCATAAAAATCTCATAGACTTAAAGAGATAGTTCACCTAAAAAAATGAAAAATCTTTCATCATCTACTCACGCTCAAGCTGTTTCAAAATGTATGAGATTCTGTCCGTTGTGGAACACAAAAGAAGATATCTGGAAGAATAAGCAGAAATACAGTGGCAAACAGAAGGCATAAGCAACTGTCTCCTATTTATTTTGTGTTCATACAGCTTTTGAACTGTTTGTGGATGAGTTAAAGAAGTAGTTTTTAAAATGGTTACATTTATTCACCGTCAAATTGTTCCAAAGCTGTATGACTTTAATTTTTTTCTATTGAAAATAAAGAAGTGATTTAAGAGAATTAAAAAATATTTTAAAAATATGGGGGCGACACGGTGGCACAGTGGGTAGCACATTCACCTCACTGCAAGAAGGTCGCTAGTTTGAGCCTCTGCTGGGTCAGTTGGCATTTCTGTGTGGAGCTTGCATTTCCTCCGGGTGCTCCGGTTTCCCCCACAAGTCCAAAGACATGTCTTGCAGGTGAATTGGGTAGGCTAAAATTGACCGTAGTGTATGAGTGTGTGTATGAATGAGTGTGTATGGATGTTTCCCAGTGATGGGTTGCGGCTGGAAGGGCATCCGCTGCGTAAAAAAATATATGCTTGATGGGTTGGCGGTTCATTCTGCTGTGGTGACCCCAGATTAATAAAGGGACTAAGCCGAAAGAAATTGAATTAATGAATTTAAAATATGTGGGCAAATGTTTGGTTTCCCTCCTTTTTTAAAGTAACTTCTTTTGTGTTCAAATTCATACAGCTTTAGGACAATTTGAAGTGAAGAGTGAAATTTACTCACCCTCTAATTCAGGGGTCACCAATCTCGGTCCTGGAGGGCCGGTGTCCCTGCAGAGTTTAGCTCCAACTTGCCTTAACACAAACGTAATATCTGACTTTCCTGAATTTTACATTCTGATTAGCTGTAAACAGCTTAGATGATGTCCATATATGACTACATTATTCCTACTTTCCAATGATAGCTCATTTTTGTTTGTAGCTCACTGGGGTCAAGAACTGTAACTATTTAAAGTTAGGTATGTGTAAATACCCATAATGAGTGCTGGCTAACAGGTTAAAGGGCACCTATGATGAAACTCAACTTCTGTAAGTTGTTTGGACAGAACTGTGTGTATGTTAGTGTGTCCACTGTTATACTGGAGTGAAATATAAACCCAATAAGTCTTTTGTTTTTAAATTTCCTGACGTTAAAATAAAATCCAAATGCCAGTGATTGTGAGGCCCACTGCAACCTGATGGAGTGCGGTTTTCTCCGCCCACTGAATTGATTGACAGGTGCTCCATAATCTCCATAATAACATGTATACAGAACATCCACAGAACATTTTTTGCTAAGATATTGGGATTAAAACATATGTTACAACTTTAACTCAATAATTAATTTTATAAGTTTAAAACGTTTTTAAAACAGAGCATGTTTGAGAGAGTAAGAGAGTAAAATCACAATGCAATTCTTCGCTATAATCACCACGGCATGGTGTCAGTAAACGTCCATGTGTGTGTGTGTACTGCAAATGGCATTTGAGTGACGGTTTCAGAAAGGCTTGAATAAACTCCACCACAGATACATCAGATAAACTTACTTGGTATTTTTGACTAATGAGCTGTATTTCAGCTCCATCCGTGTCTGTCTCTATCACTGACTGCTGTTTATCTGACGTAACGCATGAGAAGCAGACACCCACATCAGAACGGTGGGCAGGAAGAAGCAGCTCATTTAGATTTAAAGCCACAGGCTACAAAACAGCTAATTTGATCAAAATTTTTACAGACACATTCTGGAGACAAGTCTTATCTTACATCTGGTAAAAGAGGCAAAAATCGGTGCCTGTTAAAGCCTGTCGAGTATTCAAGATAAGAGTCCAACATACATAGGAGATATAATAAGCTGTTTTATACTTAGGAAATGAAAGAATATTTGAATAATCGTTGTAATCTAACATGAAAACATTGTAGATGCTATTAATAAATGCTATTTTAACAATAATCTATATTTCCTTTTCAGAACATAAATGCATGCATCACAACGAGGCAATTTTTCCTCATTTTTCAAAATATCTTCTTTTGTGTTAACATTTATAAAGCTTCTGGAAAATTTAAAGGAGTTTTTTTCTTTTCTATTGATCAAAAATATATTTTAATTGATGTTAGTAACCTCACAGTTGACTGTTATTGACAATAACAATAAAAACTATAGAATTCATTGGATATACTGTGTGGTTACAACATTACTCAAAATATCTTTTGTGTTTATCAGAAGAAGAAAGAAAGTCAAACAGCATTGGAACAAGTGTAGGGTAACGTAAATGATGACAGAAATTTCATTTTAGGTGAAAACAACAGCTTCGCCAACACACCTTTACTAGATTCTCTTGAGTGCCGAATAAATCCAGCAATGCTATTGTCTAAACTCCTACAGTGTTTCTTCCTCTGCACCAGAATGTATTTCAGTGCCATTTCTTGTGGAAACAGCATCTATCTTGAGACTGAAGGAGGCAGCAATTGTAAAGAGGAGACTGCGGTGGGGCGATGCAAACATTTTTTTTCCTGTTTGTGTGTGGTTTGTCGGTGACACAGACAAGAGGATGGGGCAGTGCTGGAGAGCCTATTAGTATTTGTAATTAGTGAGAGCGAAGCCTAAGCATTCACCAATTAGACAGCTGATATCCAATTACAGCCAGGCTGCAAGTAAGCACGGTCATGTCTTATTCATCATGAGAGCAAAAGCTACCGATAACAAAGAGAACGCTGCCGCCTCTCCATGGAAACCTCGCCTGATTATGACGCTCTTTTAATATTTTTACAAGTGGACGGGGTTAATTAATTTCAAGCATTTACAGTATCATTTCAGGAAATAAACGTTTGCTTTTTAATATAGTTAATTGTGTGTAGATGATGAATTTCCTGGAATTGTCCCTTTCTCTATTTTTGTTAGCAATATGTTCTACATTCATGTGTAATTAAACTGAGTCGAATTCACCAAGAGCTAATAGAGACATTCAATTACCCAAGCTCTGCATTATTATAGCTGCCACAACATTGTTGGTTTTTAATCGAGTGTAGTACAAATGTAGCCCCAACATAGATTTTTGTTTTTCCTCTTACGGTTTTCATAGTTTTTGGGATCCAAAATGACCATATTACCTTTTAAAAATAAAGCTTCCAAAGGAGTTTTTACTGTGATGCCATAGAAGAACCATTTTTGGCTTCCCAAATAACATTTCACTGAACCGTTCTTAAAATAACCACTTAGTTCTACTTTGTGTAACAATCATTTTAAAATTCAAGGAAGCATTTGTGGAATGGAAAGTTCTATGAATGTTAACAGTTCTTTTTAGAAGCATCGAAGAAATTGTAACAGTGTAAATGATAACAACTTGCAAAATAAGGTTTAACGTATTAACATTAGCCAGCTGGATTAGTTGACATGAACTAGCAATGAACAATTGAATGAATAACTTGAGAAAGCATGTTTGTGGAAGCTCTGCAATTCACCTGCATCATTTCAACAGTGAGGTCATTAAAACTTTTGAGATATTTGAGACTATAGGATAGATCTGGCTATGTAAGACAATAGTTTGAATTAATGCCTTTAATGACACATTGAAATCACAGAATAGGTCTTTCTGCATTATCCTGAACATTATAAACATTCATTATATGTGTCAGAATAAAAATAGTGGCTGTCGAGGGTGGTGTGAAAAGCCTGGACATTAATTTCCTACCCTAATAAGAGAAGTAGCATACTATAAACCAAAGAGGTGTTTTTATGTGTAAAGTCTAGCATGGGACATCTGCAGGTACTTGGTACAAAAAACAATCTAGAGAATAGACATCTCACATCAAGCAGACTGTTTTATAGTAATATCTTTTGAAAAGAAAAATCGTACAGACAGTCAAATAAAATGGACAAACGTGTAGATACCTTCATAAATGCTTTTGTTTTGGTCTCTGAAATAAGTATTCCATAACATTCTGTCCCCAGTGTTAAAGTGGAACCAGAGAAGCCAACACCGACGCAGAGGGAGCGGATCAAATAAATTAACCAGCTTATGAGTAGTCGACCTGTATTAATAAGCTGCCAGAAGAAAACATTCCATATATGATTTTCTTCTTTATTTGTAGTGCGAGCGCTTGGCAAGTCAATGTTATATATGCTACAGTAAAGGTCATGATGGGTAAGGGCAGCAGAGAGGGAATTTTTGGCCAGGATGTTTCAACCCCTACTCTTTACAAGAAGTGCCAGGGATTTTTAATGACCACAGAGAGTCAGGACTTTGGTTTATCATCTCATCCAAGCTTTAGTGAGTAACCTGCCCTTGGACCATGGCAGGGTGATATGGTTGTGGCCCTTTAGGTTAGCTCTAACTTCCCTTCAACAAGTTCAACTTCCTTCAGGAAGTTTCTACTATCCCTAGAAAGAACTTTATTGTCTGGTTTAAGTGTGTCTAATTTGGGTTGGAACCAGGGGGTGCGCTAGACCCAATTTACTGGGGCACGTGCGCCCAGTAAAAATCGTAAGTGCCCCATTAAATGCTTTGAGATTTGATTTACCTTTATATGCAAAGTGGGTTTATAAAGAATGGTAATCCCGGAATGAAGACGTTATTCTCTATGTGCAACTGAACCATCGCTGGTGAATGTGTTTAATCAAAAGTGACGCATTTAATCAAACTGACGCATCTCTGCATGTGTGCAGATAACCATACCCGCGTGCCTCACACACCGCTCTTCTGGACCCTGACGCGATGCTGTTTCTCCCGGTGCGAGTCTCGGTTGTTAACATGCATGCGGAAAAAAAGTACTTTGCTGCTCAAGCGCCGCTAATGCGTTGCGAAACCAGGTGTAACAGCCTTTTATTGCAGAGGTGACAGCACGCAGTGAGTTCTGCAAGTCAACAAACTAAAAAGTTTTTAATAATTATAAGGGTGATCTTACTGCCTCCAGATAGATTTGTTTGTATGAAGTAAAAAGGAGGGGTGACGAGTCAGGAAGGTAAGACGTAATAAATCAATTTCTCTGCCATGTGTCCAAGTCTAAGACAACAGATAATTCTATAACACATCTTTTTTTGTATTCTATAGAACAATTTAATAGTCTTAAATTATTATTATTCATCAAAGATTTATTAAATGATCTAAGCATCACTCCAGTTGTGTCTTTACGTTGTTTACATTTAGGATTAATTTCAGATGGTATTTAGAATAATAATTGTACAATAACAATAATACTTTAATTTATTTATAAAAATATAGTTTGGTATTATAAATATATATATATATTTTTACGGGGGGCCCCTGGTTGGAACTAAACTCTGAAGGACACTGGCCCTCCAGGACCCAGTTTGGCATATTATATGTAAACAAAACCCAATTCTATGTGTAATTATTAAACAAAAGAAAAAAGATTTATTTCTGGGCTCAGTTGTAGCCTTTCTACCGATGTTTTTACGCAAGTTGGAGCTAAACTCAGCTGGGCAGTGAAGACATACAGTAAGCAGGAAACACCCTTGGTATACGGCAATAATAATGTGATTATTACATAATAATTCTTACATGTTTTACAGCTTTGCTACTGTAGATAAATAAGGCTAAAGTAAAACTCTGCAAGGCTGTAACCCTCCAGGAAATCACTTTAACTGCTGTGATATATTTTTCTGTACATTAATTAGCATTAAACATTAATTTCAGAATATCACTTCTGCTGTTGTTCACAAATACAAGTAGCAGTGACTTAGGATAAATAGTCATGTCACATAAAAAATCCCAATATGTAGTGAGGTCAGGGTCAGTCAACATCAATAACATAATAGCATCAAATAACATGCATTAAAAAATGAGTTGGATTTCATTTAATGCAGCCTTGACTAAAGATTACATTCATCCATATTTTGTACAACCTCACTTCCTCTCTCCTGTCGTGTCTCACTGTGTGAAGCAGCTCGGCTTGTACTGCAATGCTGTTCCCGTCGGTGTTCTGCCCTGAGAAAGACATATGAGGTGTGCTCGCCTTGCCCGGACGCATCCAGCTGTCACTGGTTGCCCTACAAACTGCTCTGTCATCGCCCCGGCGGCCTGGGGGTTAGGTCATTGCTCAGGATCATCACTACAGCCGTGTAGGGACCAAGCTGCCAAAACACTTACAAACAGCATTTTTCTTGGCACACTTCTGTGATTTGCTGCTGGAGATTCCCATAAGAGGTGCACATTTCAAAATGTTTATCAAGAATTGTTTTGTGAGCCGTTTTAGAGTGTGTTTGCACTTGACTGGCTTGGTTCGGTTAAAATAAACTCTGGTGCAATTGCTCTGTTCATCTGTGGGGCCATTACACTAGTGTGTTTTCATCTTTAAATTGCATATGCTTTGTTACGATTAAGTCTGGTGTTTTCTCTACTCCAGCATCTTCCACTTGCAAAAAGGAGGCATTTTTGAAACGCTAGAGATTTTTTTCCATTTTAATATGGAAATGCTGGGTATTTGTTTGAGTATAGATGGATTGAAATGCAAACTTTTGAAAATGAAGAACAGTTATCTTCTGGACTATTGCGTTGTTTCCTGATTCATCAAGCCCCTCTTTTATGACCATTATACAACCGGTAAACTTCAAGTATGGAAGCCATCAAAGCATGTCCAGTGAGCCTGGTCAATACCTGGATAGGCGACCACATGGGGAAAACTAGGTTGCTTTTGGAAGTGGTGTTAGTGAGGCCAAGCAGTTATTCAGAACCACTTAAATTATTTGTTAATTCATTTATTTGTTCATCATTCATTCATTCATTTTCTTTTCGGCTTAGTCCCTTTATTTTAATCCGAGGTCGCCACAGCAGAATGAACCGCCAACTTATCCAGCACGTATACGCAGCGGATGCCCTTCCAGCCACAACCCATCTCTGGGAAACATCCACACACTTACTCACACATACACTACGGACAATTTAGCCTACCCAATTCACCTATACTGCATGTCTTTGGACTGTGGGGGAAACCAGAGCACCCGGAGGAAACCCACGTGAACGCAGGGAGAACATGCAAACTCCACACAGAAACACCAACTGACCCAGCTGAGGCTGGAACCAGCGACCTTTTTGCTGTGAGGCAACAGCACTACCTACTGCGTCACTGCATCACCCTTATTTGTTCATTAATAGATCTTTAAAACATATGGGTAGAAGATGTTAAGTAAACCATATAATTTATCATGTAATTTATTCAGTCATATTTCTTCGTTTTAGTCCCTTATTTATCAGGGGTTGCCACAGCAGAATGAACCGCCAACTACTCCGTCTTATGTTTTACACAGCGTATACCCTTCCAGCTGCAACCCAGTACTGGGAAAGACCCATACACTCTCGCATTTATACACTACGGCCAATTTTGTTTACCCAATTACCTTTGGACTGTGGGGGAATCCAGAGGAAAGCCACATGAACTCAGGGAGAACATGCAAATTCCACACAGAAATGCCAACGGTGCCAGCCAGGACTTGAACCAGCAACCTTTTGCTGTGAGGTGACAGTGCAAACCACTGAGCCACCATGCCAATATTTACTGGAAAAAACCCTGTAATTATCTGTGGAAAATCATCATAAAATAAATGTATTGTTGCTTGCTTGACTAGATATTTTTACTAGTCGATTAGTCATCCAGAAAAGTTGCCGACTAGTCAGCGGGCCAGAGTTTACCTTATGTAAATGACAAAAGGCCATGCAGCATCAGCGCTCTTTGCGGTTTCTGTCAAATCCAGCGATGTGTGAACAGAGAGTGTATGAGGACAGTGTAGAAAATGATGTGGGTGCTGCATCAAATATGTACCACTCGCTTACAGTTCCTGTCATCCTTTCCATGGCACTTGGTTATTTTCAGGGAGGTTTACAAGAATTTTGGCTTGTATATGAACACTCAAGAAGTCTCAAGAGTGCACAGTGCATTGTCTTGAAACTGACATTAAATGCAGCCGGCTTAGATTTTTTCCTTGCAACGAGGCCAAGCAAAGCTGACTAAAGTGTTCCAAATGGGCAATTTTAAATGTTCTTTATTTTTATTATGGTCTGAAGAAATTCTTGATGGCTGGAAATAATAAAAATCACAGGTAGTTCCAGTCTGTTTTGATTACATTCATAAATAAATAGACTTCCCTCATACAAGTAACTATAGCTAAGTTAGCGACGATGTGCAGTAGCTAATATGCTATTATGAGCTATTAGATATGCCCATGTCATTTACATGCGCTTTCTCTCTATCTCTCTCTTTCAGCCTATGACTGATTCTGGAGATATCTAACATGTTGTAACTCAGGGGTACCCAAACTTTTCAGCCCACGACCACCAAAATAACAGTGCCAGTGACTCGCGACCCCGAATATTTTCTGAGGTGGTTATACATATATAAACCTTGCACACATTGGTGCACAGATACCAAAAGGCCCAAGTCTATTCATCCTTCAATTGCTGAGAACGCCACTCGGAGACCATCCTCTATGTGTGACCTGTATTTATTTTTAATGTACATACTGTAAGTGCCATAAAGGTGTCGGTAAGTTAACCTGGTACCATAAAATCAATGTGCTGCATCTGACACTATTGCTGTGGTCTTTAATATAACGTAATTACCCAAGGGGTCGCAAAAAAACCCCAGAGAGACTGATGACTTTTTGTTTGGGTGTTGTTTATTAATGTTTATGATTAATTTGTTAACAATGTTACTATTAACCTACTATTTTGATCTTCAGTAGTTATGAATAAAATATGGCCATTCTAGTAGCTTAATAAAATAAATTTGATTTTGGAAATCGCCAAGCAAACCTCTCATTGTCCGCGACTACTAGCTGTAATACAACATAGCTTTACCAGCTAGCTTTCGTTTCAACAAGTAGCTAGCTACTGGAAATACTATATTTGAGAGTTCTTTGATGTCCATAGACAGCAATGGTCTTAAGATCCTAGTCTTGAAAAAATGGACCACATTCCTTCAGTGGTTCAATCGGAATAGTATTAAGCTACAAAAACATAAACACATATATATATGTGCATAGAGCAAAAATAAGAGAGCGATGTGCTCTATGTGTGTCGAGCTTGGTCTTGCTGCTGACGTACCTCAAATGCACCTGTGCTTTGCTTCAAACTGAGAAAGGTGCATGCAGGTATCCTGGGTATACATCTGGGCACAGAGATCAAGAACATGCGCCCTATAATGACACAGAGAAGAAGATACTGTTGAATAAATTTGCTTTCTGAGTGTACAAAAATATTCTAGTAGCTTGATAATATCTCAAGCAACACCTAAAGTCATGTGTTCTATTTTGAGGATGATTGGTTTGTATTCTTCTGGACTTTCAAGGAGTCTGGACCATTGCTTTCTATAGTGGAAGCTCTCAGATTTAATCTAATAGATCATAATTCGTCTACCAAAGATGAATGAAGGTCTTGGGAGTTGGAAAAACATGAGGGCGAGTAATTTATAGTATAATTGTCAATTTTGGGTGAACTAACAACAATCTATAGGCTACTTCTCAGCTATAGTTTTAATGAATACTATAACTTGGAGTGGACATACTATTAGGCTCGCATAGAGCTGGGCGATATGGCAAAAATGCAACCTCAATAATTTTTCATATTAAATGATAACGATATATATTTTGATATAAGTTGTTAATGCTTCCAGATTTAAAAGAGTACCCCAACAAAGACTGAAGCCACAAAAATTAGAGGGTCCAATAAATGGCATAATATTTTCGATAATAATAATTTCAATACATTTCAGTGGCACAAACTTCAGTACATCTCTATTATCAACACACTTTTAGATTCCTATTGTTGCACATTTCTGTGGTGTGATTGGCTCTTAGATCACTATAGAGTAAGTCCAGAGCTTATCATTGTTATTAACATAAATTTATCTCGATTTGACATAATATTCTTTATCCGCCCAGCCCTAGGCTTGCATGCTGTTTTTCATTTACAGTACTGCATGAAAGTAGCCATATTTGCAAGCAGGACATGTGCTCCAATAATCATGGCCAGCATCTGTTTATATGCTTTTCGCCCTCTCTTTTAGTGCATCCGTATGGTATGGAAAATCCCTTGCAGAAAGTCTTAAACTGGTGCAGTGGATTAATGAGGCATGCTGGGTAATTAACGTAATGAGACTCCAGTGTGTCTGGCTTACCTCAGCACCAAAAAGGTGAATACTGGAGTGGTCAAATGCAAGGGGTGTGTGCGAGTTTATATGTATGTGCCTGTGTAAGTGAAATGTGTTCTAAGGGTGGCCCCTTGTCTGCATTCCATGTGATCGATTAGCTGCTGTTGTACTAAAGGGCAACCTGGGTGTGATTTCATGCAGGAAATTGGACTTCACAGCAAACAAACAAATAGACTGTGTGCGCTGCCCATCACTTGCCACACTGTGGTCACATGATCAGCAGCAGTGCTTGGGGACACCAGGGCTGAATGTGATGCATGGCAGCCCTCCTGTACTATTAACTGGGCTGTGAATCAGACCACCTTGCTTGATATTTCTATTAAAATTCCATTACGGATGGAGGTGAGCTCCTAATTTAAGAGGGCATTCACATATGCGCACAATATTGGCTTAAAGGCCCTTGTCTAAAAACTAGAAATTATTTTTCATATCTAAAGGTCATGCTGAAAACCTCCTGGAAACTTTACCACACTGTGATTATTTATTTGTGCTACTTTTCAAATGCCTTTATAGATTTTATGGTCTTACCCTTGTCTCTGGCCCAGACTTTCAATTTCAATGCAAAAATCCATTATAAACATATGAAGAAACATCATAAAAATGTGAAATATTATGTTGAAAACCACAATATACAGATAGAAGCTATATACAGCATTTCAGAATATATTTTTTGAATATTAAAATGGAAGAAAATCATCATTTTAATCTAATTTATATAAAATATTCAATATTCAAAGGGCACCTATGAAGAAAATCATCTTCTGTAAGCTGTTTGGACAGAAGTGTGTGCAGGTACAGTATAGCGTGTCCACAATCATATTGGGGTGATATACTGTAAAGACAATAAGTCTCTTTTTTTAGGTTTCCTGATGTTTAAATAGGATCCAAATCCCTCCCATTTTGAGGCCTGCCACAACGTGATGTAGGAGTGTGGTTTCCCCGCCCACCGAATTGATTGACAGCCGCATATTAACATGTCTCTGTAGTAACGTGTATAATCATATCAACAAGACAGGATGTGCGCAAAACAACTGGGATTAAAAAGGTCTGTTGAGCTCTCTGTAATCATCAATCATCATCAAACATGATCAAGAATGAGTTTTTAAAGTCTAAAACGTTTTTAAAACAGTGCATGTTAATGAATTACAGGGATTTTACCGTCTTTATCATCACAGCCAGTCAGTACAATTACAAAAAAAGACGCTTCAGTTCCGATTTGTGGACATTAAATCAGGACGTTAAGTCATTTATTTATTTATTATATTATGTTTATTTTGTACATTAACATAACGGATATTCATACAGCAGTGGATATTAACGTTTATCCTGTCACATTTGCAGTGCAAAAACAGAGCAAAGTTAAACGTGTGTTTTGGGCTATTCTTAGATGTCTATTAGAGTATTAAGCTGCGGTCACACTTGACATTTCTTCCCATAGACTTCCATTCATACGCACGCGAATGCGTCAGAACGGAAACGCAGGGTCATGCGTCAAGTTTCGCAGGTTGCCGCGGTGCAAAGTTCAAGCTTGGTGAACTCTGTCCTGCGAAATCGCATCACTTTACTGCGTGAGACCAATCGAGGATCAAAACAGGACCTCTCTGGACAGAAATTTAAAACATGGAGCAGTCGCTCGCTTTTTAAAGGTCTAATCATCTTGTTTAACCCCGCCCCTTTTCGCAGCGCTGTACGACAGAATTTCGCACACACAAAGCCCAGTGTGACCGTAGCTTTAGTGTGTCCGCTGTTGGTGTGTGTGTATGTGCATGAACTTTGTAAGACACTGCGTGTGTCTTATCGTTGCAGAAAGGCTTGAATTAACTCCACAACAAATACATCAAATACTCATTGGGAAAGTTCTTACTGTAGTATTTCTCACCAACGTTACTCGAGATCTGCTTCCTTCATGTCTGTCACTGTGGTGTTTATCTGACACAGCCACGGCAGAGATTAAGGCACACTCTGACAGGCACGTAGGAACAGTGGGCGGGGAGAACTAGCATTAAAGGCACAGGCTACAAAAACAGCTACATTGTGTTCAGAGCAGAAAATCCAATACTCTGAAAGGTATAATAAATAATCTGATGGATGTTTTGAGTTAAACATTTAAGACTTCTCTTAAATCTTGAAAAGGGGTAAAATAGGTGCTCTTTTTAGTTAAATCAACTAATTGCTTCACAACAATTATTTAAAAACTAAAGTAAACGTAGACTATGTATAGAACACATCTCTTTCTTTCAGATTTTGCCTTCGGTCTACACTGAGGAAGATTTTATTTGCCAAGCATAACATGTCACAGCACACTGAGGACTTAACACGAGAAGTATAGAAATAAGCACAGTATACTGAAAACAACAATGTATTTAAAGTCTTAGCTTGTGGTTGAGAGTTAATGGAAGAAACAGGGAAATCTATAGCAGACACACAACACACACAAAGGGAATCCAGGAATACAAGGAGCCAGGGGAAACCATGGAGCCATAGGAGAAACACTGGAGCAAGGATCTCAGGGTATGAGTATCAGAACCAACAGTGTTGAAGTGAACGGGGTGCTCTTTATAGTGCGTACGTGTCTGTGCGCAGGTGCAGATAATCAGTAATCCAGTGATTGGGAACAGGTGTGAGTCCTGGTGAATTGGGTGATTCCAACAACTGTCTGACAACATTGGCTCCCATTTTGTTATTGGCCATTTTCAAATATATATTTGTAATGTCAATGAGGTTTTTGAAATGATGATGTAGTTTTGGTCACGTGACCCATTCAGCCCAAAGCAAGATGGTGGTCAACAATATGCTGCTGTTGCTTTGGCTGCTCTTTAGTTTGATAGCATTGTTAAGGATTAATGTCAGTTTGACCAAACTTCAGATTACATTTCTACAATGAATATAGGATGTAAACTCACAACTGTTTGGTGGTGTAGAAAAAGTTTTTATTCTATTAGTGTTTTCAGACATTTCAGTGGGCGGCACAGTGAATCGGTGGTTAACACTTTCCAGTCCAAAGACATGCGCTATAGGTGAACTGCATTAACCAAATTGGCCATAGTGTATGAGTGTGTGTGTGAATGTGAGAGTGTATGGATGTTTCCTAGTACTGGTTTACGGCTGGAAGGGCACCCGCTACATAAAACATAAACCGGAATGGATGGCGGTTCATTTAGCTGTGGCGACCCCTAATAAATAAGGGACTAAGCCGAAGGGAAATGAATGAATAACACATTTCAGTGTGGGTGGAATATGCTCTTTTTGTCCAGAAACAGTTTTAAAATGAATACCTAGTGTAGACATACCTGGGGGAAAACTCCTTAAACTGAAAGGCAAGGCTAATGATAACCTTCATTTATTGCACTAGGTTTTTTTTGCACAGGTTTAGTTTTACTCCAATCACAGACATTCTGAAGAACAGAAACCCAATTTAACAATTCGATCTGACTCCCTTGTGACATCAAACTTAATTAGTCTCGCTGACTATGATGGTCAGGTGAAATAGCTTTTTTCCTGAAAAACACAACCTGATTCAAACTTAACCCTAAAACTCAATTGTTACCTGGGCTGATTTAAATGTCAACCCCAGTGGTTTGGAAAACAAAACAAAAGGTTTATCAGAAGTATCTAGCACAGCTACGGTTGTATATTTCAGTGATAACCTTGTTCGTCAAGTAAATGCTCTTTCTTTTTCTTCTCTATCACAGAACTTACATTTATAATGACTGACCAATGCTGGTAGAAAGGAAACCCCTACCATTTCATAGACTTCACAGACATATATAAATGAATTCCACATCAAGTGTGCCATTTGGGACAGGGCCCAGACATGTGTCCCAGTTCTTCTCCCGAATCAGGACAGCTTGCTCTCCTCATTATCTGCCTGAGGAACATAAACAGTAGCGGAGCATTGAACGGTTACAATAAAGCAAACTGACTTCGCTTTAAATGTTTTACCAATATAAAGCCTTCATATTTAGGGCCACCGGTGTGATATTGTCAACATAAAACAGGATTGTTATGCCCACGCTGATGGTTGCCTGAAGAATGGGCATTTATTACTCAATCATCTGTCGCCCATCCAAATCTATATAAAATGAAATCCAACACACCTACTAAAATAGACCACCGTTTATGAAAATGTCAATGAAAAACTATGAAAATGGCTTTATCAGGGGAGCAGAGCAGAGTTATTGGGAGAGGAAATGTAGGAGGTCATGTATTATATATTTTAACACCATGTTTGCTTTACAATTCTTCAAAAACTATTCAATCCTGATTATAAAACTTTGAAATCATCTATACAGTGATTTCTGATTTGCAAACAAACTACTCTAGGAGCACATCCTTTGTAATGAGTCAGGTAAAAAGATTCATGAAACAGATTGACACTGTATTTTAGTTTGGCATTTGAATCAGACTCTGATTCAGAACAGTGAGTCATTCATAGTCATTACTGAGTTCACAAGTGACTCCTGACTCACTGCTAATTTTTAGTAGTCCCCACTCTATTCATTGCAGATTTTAACTCTTCAATAAATCTTATTTTTGGTCACATTTACACAGAAAGTATATTAAATATACTTATAAATATTCAAAACAGAGAATGAACTTTCATTCACCTATCACACACAAAAAACCCAGCAAACAATTTGGTGTTTAATAGACGTCTAATAGACATCTAAACGTAGACAGCTTGGCTAAAACATGGCTAAACTTGGGCTGTCAGTGAGAGTCTGATAGGCATCTAAGAATAGCCCAAAATATAGTTAAATAGACAGATCAGACAGACTTTATGTGTAGTCATTCATTTCTGTTTATTTGATGACTAGTCTATTTTAGGCCTATTCTTAGAGACGTCTATTAGATTTTCACTGACAACCCAAATTTAGCTTTGTTTTAGCAAAGACGACTGTTTATACGTTTATTAAACATCTATTAGACATCTTTTAAAAACAAAAAATGCTTTCTGGGAATCTTCCTGTCCTTTCTATCATGTCTGTCCTTCTCAACTGACCCATTAAGGCTGATTCTAAAGACATCATTGGCAGGTTGTTCTAGTATTATATACTGTTGTTCTAGTATTATATTCTTATATACTGTGGTACATTTTCATTCTCTTCAGACCAGAGAAAGGCTTTTCAGCAAACATACTTGTCACAAGAATTGCTTGCAGATCATCTTGTAAGGCAATGTGAAGTGGAACTTATCTTCATAGATTCAGCAGATCTTTTTTTTTTCCAACCTACATCTTCAGAGGGTTGACCTTCAAAAGCATGACCGGTTCTTGTCTTTTTTATTCAGCAAAGTCTGCACATGCTGCAGAGTGAAGTTGTTGGAAAAAAAGACTTCATAGCACTGGATCGATCGGTCATTTAACATGTAACTACATTTATGTTTCATAGATCAGTAAGTCAGTGATGCCTGGATTTGTCCCTGCTTGCTGATGTTAACTTTCACTTTGTAAATTTGCTACCCCTGAAAGCGCCTCTTCATTCTGTCATCCTTTGTCAGTACAATGGGCTTTATGGGAATTGGACCTAGCTTGGATTACCTACAGTAGAACAAAAACTGCTCAGAAACGTCCTGCATGAATTTGACACCCTGCCATTTCTGTATGAGTGTCATTTCATCATTATCCCAGGCTGGTTCCTGGTTTTTGGTAAGTACACAAGCTTCAGCAAATGCAGAGATTGGTTCATCACAGATCTCCTTGGACTTGTGAAACAGTAGTCTAATGTGTTGGATGCCTCATTCACACTATGAGCGACTTTGTATCCGCATGTCGCTCTGGGTCGCAACCTGCTGCAAACGCAGGTCTGTGTAGGTCTACAGCACAGAGAATACAACCGGCCTCTGAGCAAGCTGAGAGAGAATCACATGGGCTCCTATGTAACTGGTGCTTCTATTGGCTGTCGCTCAAGAAAGTCACTCTTCTTTTGCATAAGGTTGAAGGATTTTCAACTTTTCGTGTCGCTTGACATGCCCACCTGGCGCCAACTGTCGCTGCTGTTCACGTAGACGGAGGTCGCCGGCAGTCGCTCACTCTCCATTGAAATGAACGGTCGCTTGTTGCTATGAGTCGATCGCAGTGTGAATGAGCAGACCACAGTCTTTTGTATATTCTAGTGTTCTTCCCTTGTTGGCAGCAATGAAAATTGCTATCTGGTGTTTTGGCTCCACACACTTCCTCTTTTACTCCAGATCTTTATGATGCACATTCTTACCACCAAGCCCATCCACAAACTGTAAACCCATGCCATGAAGGCTATTTACAGAAGCACTCTACCTCATTTCATGGCATTGGAAGCTGTACACCATCACACTGTACTTTATGACACTGCCAAGGAGGTCATCAAGAAGCTCCCTGTACTCCATGTCATAACCAAAGAGATGTCTATGCCCATTCTGACTTTCCACCTCACCTCCACAGTCTACCATTGCTACATTTCCCATGTTGGTCATATTGGCATGTTTAGAAACTCAGCGTTTACAAGCAGCATTAACATTTCGGCTTTTAAAGTTCAAGAAATGTGAAGAACATCTCACCATATTTAATTTTCCTCAACTTGACTCGTCTGAATGACTTTCAACAACAATTAAGAAAGTGATTTAGCATCCAAATCTAGCATCAAGGAAACCAAAAAGTCAAATGCAATTCGCAAACACCATCACTCAAATTAAAATTAGTGGAGAATGGCCGTAAGCTGATCTTGACGTACCTTTAAAGTACCAGTAAAATGGTGGAAAAGCTTTCTACAGTACAGTAGTTGTGAAAATTCCCTTTGTATACATTGTGACAACATAATATTGGATATCAATAAACAGTATGCACAAGTGTTCACATTTTTGACCACCTGTTTCTAATGATGCTGTACCCCCATGGTGGCAGCCTGACTCAGTTCCTTAGCAATCCTCTCTCATATCATGAAAACCATTTGTAATCCACAGATTATTACGTCCTCTGGCTCATTTGTCAAATGCCGTAGAAGACAAGGCCAGCAGAAGAGTTATTCAGGTTCACTGAGCCTGTTAGCTGCTTGGTATTATTAAATGATTCTGTTCTAAAACATGTCCAGCTGTTAATGAGAACTGTCCAGCGTAGGCATGGCTACTCATTTTTTATTTTTTTTTATCTGCTACTTGATAAGGAGTTTTGTAAATCAAACATTAAGTATCTCTACTCTCCATAATTATATAATCTGTACAGCTGCTTAAACGTATTATGACATCATTTGTCTCTCTCCATTTAATGGTTCATATACACCAAGGCTATGCTCCTTCGTAATTTTAAAATATACACTGTATATATACTAACCAGTATGTAAAAGAGCCACTCTAGTGATGCAGTGAAAGACTCAATGGTGATTGGCTCATCTTTTTCCCATCATAACTTTTCCTTTGAAATTTTCTCGGGTTCCAAATGTGTTTTCAGCAACATAGGTTTGTTCTGTAAACGTAGCCAGATATACATTTTGCGAGATTACGAATTAGCCAGAAGTACTCATGGCTGCATTTCGTTTTTTTAAAACAAACGCTGCAGGGTGGTATGACGCTTTTTCTTTTCATGCTTACCAGTTGACTGCTTAGCTCCGTATGGACGACTTTCTGCTGATACCAGTTTGTCCAGTTAGCTTGCCATGTACGTCAGCGGACTTGAGATGCAGAGAGGACTTGACCGTGATGACAGGGTTTGAGTCTGGCGAAGAACGATTCCAGAAAGCAGGCAAGACAAAAAACAGAAGCCAAAATATAAAATAAGCAAGTAGATAACAGGGTGAGAATGTGGTAAATTCTGAAAACGTGGTAAAAATCCAGTGAGGGCTTTTTTTTTCTGGATTGCTGGTCGGTTGGGTTTAGGGAAGTGCGTGGGCGGGTCCATTGGTGCTTTTGAAAACACTATTGGTTGGGTTTAGGGAAGGAGGAGGGTGGGTCAGTCGATCGATCAGCGAGTCAGTCGGTCAACAGTGGCCTCTGGTAGATTTATGCGAGAACACCAGGTGTGAATAGCACTCGCGAGAGAAATTTGAGATCTGAAAGTGTACACAGCTCCCTCTGGTGGATTGATGAAAAGAAAACTGCAAAAAAATAAGGTCCTGGGATGTATTTGGCACTCTCCAGAAATGTATATAGCGGTACCTTTTCAGAATGAGCCTGGGTTGGTTTTCAGACTAGCCAAAATATACAATTCCTCCTAAATGTCCTGGGTCTCCTCTCTAGCTGGCTGCTATCAATACAGAGGAGAAACGAGTCTATTTCATGTCCCTTCAGGATGCTCAAGCTTCATACCCTGTCCCACAGGGTCAGTCCAATCACCTTGTGGAGAAAACTCATTTCAGCCAATTGACTCCATGGTCTCGATCTTTTGGTCACTACCTAAAGCTCATGATCATAGGTGAGGGTTAGAACATAGATCGGTAAAATGAGAGCTTTGCCCTCAAGCTCAGGTCCCTTTTCACCACAACGGTCTGATGCAATGACCACATTACTACTACCACACCAATCCGCCTATTGATTTCATGCTCCAACCTACCCTCACTTGTAAACAGCATACCAAGATACTTCAACTCCTCTACTTGGATAAGTAATTCACTCTTCACCTAAAGCAGGCATTCTACTGTTTTTCATTGAGTGTATAGTATATGCGCTCTGCTGTGGGTTTAACGGATGTCTGTCAATGTAAACACAGCCAGATGCTGCTGTCTCTTATCAGTGCCAGTTCTTCAACACTCAGCTGTATGTGTTGATTGTCAATAACTTTAATTCTCTATTAACACACCAGCCCTCCATAGGGAAGTAGGGAAGATTAAAATTGCCTGGGAAGCACTGGTTAGTTAATCAGCTTTCAAGCAATGAATCATAATCTTTTTTGACAGGGAAAACATCTGTGTAATTTCAAAAGAACAGCGTGAAGGTCCTTGCACTCACTGAGCAAGTTGCCGTGGTGACATTGTTTCACAGCAAGCAACCGATACAGACTTGTCATCTAAATTCCGCCGACAGAACAAGACAGTATCTACACTTTCCACTGACTCGTGAAAAGAGATGCAATAATGAGATCACACCTACTCAAACCTGCACACACACATGTACATTTTATTTATATATATATATATATATATATATATATATATATATATATATATATATATATATATATATAGAGAGAGAGAGAGAGAGAGAGAGAGAGAGAGAGAGAGAGAGAGAGAGAGAGAGAGAGAGAGAGAGAGAGAGAGAGAGAGAGAGAGAGAGAGAGAGAGAGAGAGAGAGAGAGAGAGAAATCTGTAGATTTTTTTTTTCAAAATTCTCAGCAGAAATAGCAAAAAATATCCGCAGATTCTGTCTGGCTCTATCCAAAAGTCCTAATTTCATAACATTTGCTTCATCACTAAAGTGAATTTTGGACCCGTTCTCAGGCCCCGTTTACACATATACACTTTTTTGTTTTAAAATGCGTACGTTTTGCTATGGTTATGCCTTTGGTCCACACTAGCACAGAGTTTTCGAGGCCAGAAAAATGGATCGTTTTGCAAACGCAGAGGGGGCTGTTTTGGTTTTTAAAATGCTGCTGCTCCGTGTCAGTGTGGAGGTGTGGCTGGAGACATTCACCTATCTGATTGGGACTTTTTCCTCAATATTAAGTGCACAGAGTTCAGTCTTTCATTCTTTCCTTGTAAGTTCAGATTTAACTCAAACTCCAGAGGACACACTAGGTAAATCAAAGGGAACAGTGTACTTTATAACCTCATTCACATCACCCTGGCTACATTGTTTCACTATCTTAACAATAAAATGAAAACCTGACATAAGGAAACGAGTATTACCATTTTGACATTGACTTAACAGACACTTAAAATGTTGAGGCATTTTATAAATATTTATACTAGATTTATACGACCATCAACTTTACTGTAAGGATTTTTATAACAAAACAGAGCCTATAACATAACCGTCTCCTTTCATTTCCATTGAAAAATACTAAACATATCCTCTTTTGCTGAATATCAGTCATAATCAAAAATGGCCATTATAAAAAGTATAACGTACAATAAGTTTATACAATATAGGAGATAAAGGCTAAAAAACATTCGAAAGACTAAAGAGTCGTTACATAGAGACAAGATGAATTAAATATCACATTTAACAAGTATAGTGAGATGAGATTCAGCGGTAGATCCTTGAAGAACTGTCCGACGTGCGCTGCTCTTATCCGGGGAGTAAAATAATCTTGTTTTTCCTTAAGAAAATATGATTTTTCTTACCCCATTGGCAGATTATTTTGCTTGTTTTAAAGAAAAGCTCACGGAATTTTGGCATATTATTTCTGGAATCAAGACTATATGTTTTACTTGTGTAGAAATGCTTTATAGAGTTTTACATATATGAACGAGAAACAAGACAAAAAATATATAAGTAAAAAAAACAGGATAGCATATAGGGTAGTAAAGAAATTATAACAGCTCTCACACAGTGTTAAATGCCAGATTATCGAGGTAGGGTTTTAAGATAGACTTGGCAACAGAAAGTGTTTGGAACTTTCTAAAATATAAAAGGTAGATTATTCCAAAGTCTAGAATCCGGCACTGCAAATGCACAGTCCTACTCAAGGGACAACTACCAGTGAATGGTCAGAGGATCCAAGACCTCTTGATGGAGCATATGGCTGCATTAACTTTATATAAAATATAGTCTAAGCTTGAGTTATGCTACGAGGAGCCAAACTTAGAAACAGTAAATAAACAGGACACTAAACTCTTTCACCCAAGGGAAGTGCAGAGGTCCAGGCCCTAACTGTTACCAAAATCTTGTTAATGTCGCTTGGCGCAAGTCTGGTCTCGACAAATGAGTCTATAAACGCAGTAAATTCTCTGGCATGTTGTCCATATCTGTTAGGGGTTATTTATTGTTTGCTCCCAGGTGAGCATTTGCAGCCTTTTGTGCTAGAGTATATTTCTCATCCCATGACTCTGCAGCAGTCATATATCCTGAGGGGCAGAGAGTGTATGACACATTGACACACACACATACAGCCTAGACAATTCTTTTCCTCCCACCTTCCCTCACTGTATTTCTTTGTTTTCTTCAGCAAGTTTTATGTTCCTTGTGCATCTCAGATGACCTTAAACATCTACATAAAAAATTATGTAAATTTTGCCTTAATGTACCTAAACAAGCATACTAATATGGACTACGAGCTTTGCTGTGCTTATTTAGCAATTAGCATTCACTTTATGTGGTCTTCTAAATGATTCAGCCTAAATATTGAGAAGTATTTGTTAGTCATTTCATATATAAGATTAAATGCTCATTGTGATTGAATAATCTCTGGATAATATTAGCATTCATGCATTAGCAAAGGCCTTGTTGTTCCTGTAGCTCAAACAGTTTTCTTCGCCGTGAAAGCAAAACTGCATGCATTTCCAAATGATGAGGACTCTGATACAATGAAACCAGTTTTATTGTTAGTGTTTGTATCATTGTGTGTACCAGTTGAGGAAGCCCCTGGAGCTACAATTTAGATATTACGATGAGGGTTTGTTTTTTGACACTCTAACATACAACAGAATGATGTATCTGACCAATCACAGCCCAGTAGGCACTTGAAAATGAGGGTTTTTAAGTCAGCATAAAACAGAAGTGTGCTTTTCCCCTTATTACATACATCTAATTCTAATGGATTAGTGCATACACTGTAAAAATGAGTTTTAGTCAGGTGAAAAAGTCAAAACATGTCCAATCAACTTGCAGTGCCTCAGTACTCAAAAGTATGAGTTGTAACAACCTCAACTTAAAGGGAAATGGAAAACTTAAAATAACTTGTTCATAAAACAACAAAACATAGGTTCTATCAGAATGCTTCATGCTGAAGTACGTCTAACAAAAATAGTCACCATTTTGTAGCACGTGGTGCTGATCATTCCAGGACCCAGGAAAAGTCTACGGATGGACTTCGCTGACTGCAAATAATAAGTACCCCGATTTGTTCTATTTAATGTCACATTTTGTAGAAAACTTGTCTTAACTAGTCTGTAAGAGCGTGTGTCAACTCAAATCAAAAACATACTGAACCAGCATCCTTTAAGTTGCGACTCATACTTCCAATCCACCAGAAGAAGTCTGACACATGGAATATTTTTGAAACAGTAGTTAATTATTTAAGAACAAATATTTGCAAAAATGTACCCAAATTTGATTTTCTAATTCTAAAGGTTGCAGCACATTCCCAGAAGCCAGATTGACTTACAACAGGTGAGATAATATTACAAAATTTTCTCTTGTATGTTTACAGAAGACTAATATTTAAGAAAAAAATATTTACAAAAATTCACATAAATGCCATTTTCTTATTTTAAAGGTTGCAGCACATTCCCAGAGAAAGAATGACTTACTACAGGTGAGAGTTTACCAAGTATATCCAGTTATATGCATACAGTAAACAAATGTTTAAGCAAAAAATACTTTGTAAGGACATTTATTATTGTTATTATTATTATTATTATTATTATTATTACTACCTTTATTTTACCAGGAAAGACACATTGAGAATTAAAATCTTTTACAAGAGTGTCCTGGCCAAGATTAGGCAGTATACATGTCACATGAATCTAACAAACAACAAACAAAAACCATTGACAGTTAACATAAAATCACACATTGACAAACAAACTATTCAAAACATCTACAAGCCTGTGGATATATACTGTATTATATTGTAAGTACATTATGTGTAATTGCTAAATTTGGAGTAGACGTTTAATAAAATGTGTAATGTATTTTATTGTCTGTTCTGTTTCTAACTGTTCTAACTGTTCTGTTTCTGACTCTTCTGTCCTCTTTCTCAGCTGAGGTTACTTCTGCAAAGCAGACGTACTTCCGTCAGAAAGTCAACAGTGCCACCAATCCTTGCTTACTTTTTTAAAACATTTTCCTCCCTCCTCTATCCTCCTCCTCCACCAGCATCCTTCACACTCACTACTGATGACTTTGCTACATTCTTTTGCACCAAAACTGCAAAAATCAGTGCTCAATTTGCGGCACCTACAACAAACACGCAAGATACACCACCAACACCACACACACTCACCTCTTTTTCCCAGCTCTCTAAGTCTGAGGTGTCCAATCTCGTGCTATCTAGCCATGCAACCACCTGTCCGCTTGATCCCATTCCCTCTCCTTTCTTGCAAGCCATTTCCCCTGCAGTCATACCAACACTGACTCACATAATTAACACATCTCTTGACTAGCAGGCTAGGGTAACCCCACTGCTAAAGAAATCCAACCTGGATCAAACGCTACTTGAAAACTATCGACCGGTATCCCTGCTTTCATTCATGGCCAAGATTTTAGAGAAAGTAGTGTTCAATCAAGTCCTGGACTTTCTTACTCAAAACAACCTCATGGACAACAAGCAATCTGGCTTTAAGAAAGGCCACTTAACTGAGACTGCCCTGCTCTCGGTCGTGGAGGATCTCAGACTGGCTAAAGCAGACTCGAAATCATCTGTCCTCATCTTGCTGGATTTATCAGCTGCTTTTGACACTGTAAACCACCAGATCCTGCTATCTACGCTTGAGTCACTGGGCATTGCAGGCACTGTTATTCAATGGTTCAGATCTTACCTCTCTGACAGGTCATTCAGGGTGTCGTGGAGGGGAGAGGTGTCCAACCTACAGCATCTGAACACTGGGGTACCTCAGGGCTCTGTTTTGGGCCACTTCTCTTCTCCATCTACACGACATCTTTAGGAACAGTCATCCAGAAACATGGATTTTCCTACCACTGCTATGCTGATGACACCCAGCTATACCTCTCTTTTCACCCTGATGATCCCTCGGTTCCAGCTCGCATCTCAGCCTGCCTGTCAGACATTTCACACTGGATGAAAGATCATCATCTCCAGCTTAACCTCACGAAAACGGAAATGCTTGAAGTTTCTGCCAACCCGACTCTTCACCATAACTTTTCAATCCAGATGGATGGAGCAACCATCACTGCATCCAAAATGGTAAAAAGCCTTGGAGTAACGATTGATGACCAACTGAACTTCTCTGACCACATTTCTAGAACTGCCCGATCTTGCAGATTCGCACTCTATAACATCAGAAAGGTCCGACCCTTCCTATCTGAACATACAGCTCAACTCATTGTTCAAGCTCTTGTTCTCTCCAAACTGGACTATTGCAACTCTCTGCTAGCCGGGCTACCAGCTAGTTCTATCAAACCTCTTCAGCTGCTTCAGAACGCAGCAGCACGAGTGGTCTTTGATGAACCCAAAAGAGCACATGTCACTCCGCTACTTACCCGTTTGCACTGGCTGCCAGTTGCTGCTCACATCAAATTCAAAGCTCTGATGTTTGCTTACAAAGTGACCTCTGGCTTTGCTCCTTCATATCTGCTCTCACTTCTGTAGATATATGTGCCCTCCAGAAATTTGCGTTCTATGAATGAACGTCGCCTTGTGGTTCCATCCCTAAGAGGGAAGAAATCCCTTTCCCGAACTCTCGCATTCAATCTGCCCAGTTGGTGGAATGAACTCCCTAACTACATCAGAACAGCAGAGTCACTTGCTGTCTTCAAGAAACGACTAGAAACTCAACTATTTAGTCTCCACTTTCCTTCCTAATCTTAACTGCCTCTCTGTCTATACCACTAACTGTACTCTCTCTCTCTCAAAAAAAAAAAAAAAACTTTACTAATGCTTTGCTTCTTAGACTTTACACACCTGAAACTTGTCTATAGCACTTGTTCACTGCTGCTCTTATAGTTGTGTAAATTGCTTCTTTGTCCTCATTTGTAAGTCGCTTTGGATAAAAGCGTCTGCTAAAGGACTAAATGTAAATGTAATTTAGAAAATCTCTTAGATTAAGTGAAGTGAACTTCAAAATGTAAGTTAGTGTATTTAAACTAAACTTGGCAAGTTCTACCAACTTGATAATGAAGTTTACCTATTAAAACTATACTTTGCAAGTCCAGTTAACTTGAAAGTAATTGGGTCAATAATTTAACTCTGTCAACTAAACATTTTAAGATGAGAAAACTTAGAGAATTACGTTAATACAACTTGAGTCAATTCAACAAGATGACTTAAGTTGAGTGAACAAATCATTTTTTACAGTGTATGGGGTGTGACAAGATTTTTATACAATTTTTTGGAATCCTCAAATTTAGTGTTTTGTTCAACTGAAAAAAATAAATCACAAAATTCAGAACTATTTAGGTGCTTAAAAAAAAATACACATACATACATACATTTATACAATTTTAAATATTAGCAAACCATTTTGATTGAATTAGCAAAGCACACACAGATTGAAAATAAAACTTCCATTTTTTTGGTTGCAGTTCTAACCTTTTGCTTTTCAAACTTTAAACTATCTGTGAAGAAAGCAGTCATGTCACACCCAAGCAAATGAGTCACATGCAACACTAAGGGAGCCCAGGTTGCCAGGTGTGTGCAAAGCACTTGATTTGCGGTTCAAATCAAATCTTAAGTGCTAAATTCACCCTCACACTCCATAACATCACAACTCGCAACACAACTTTTCACCTCGATGAGAAATCTTGTTGCGGTTTAGTCTGAGATGATTTCGTCCTTTGGTAACCAATTGGATCATTGGAATTTGGGTGTTGTTAACAAACTGGAGGAAGATTTGAATGCTAATGTGCACTTATTTGTGGAAGATTACAGTCTACTGGAATCACTGTCTGCACTATTTCAGAGGCCCAAAGATGACAAGAACAAAGAGCTCAATTTCACAGACTCAATTTCACCGTATCATTCTCTTTCGAACCACTGCCTCCCCCAAAATAAGGGTAGAAATGAAACACGCACTTAGCTCCGCCCCAAAGGCATTCCATGTGACCAGAAGTGAAGTCATTTTTGAAAGTGGAAGGAAGGTTATGGTATTTGATTAAAGATATATATATATATATATATATATATATATATATATATATATATATATATATATATATATATATATATATATATATATATATATATATATATATATATTTTTTTTTACAAAGTACACAGATCACTTTTAAAAATAAAAAAAGTACATTTTAATTTCATACCAACTTTAACCTTGTGCACTGTTCAAATTTGCATCAGATAAATATTTTCTTTCACTTTTCTTTTTTTTTTTTGCAATCAACCTCAGTCCTGATCAAAACTACTAAATTGTTTAGAAAAGAACAGGATTTTAACTCTTTAATTGCCAGGTTCACAAATGATGTCACAGATTTGGTGGGGGAAAAACACGCACACAAAATGACGTATTTTCAATATAAAAAAGTTATTGTGGACTGGATCTTTTTTAACTTGAACATGTGAATGATTAGTAACAACATTGGCTTTGATGTATTGTTAGATTTAAATTTTTTTCTTATTTTCTCTCTTACTTTTTATGTTAAAAATACATTATTTTGTGTGTGTTTTTCACCAAATCAGTGCCATCGTTTGTGAACTTGGCAATTAAAGAGTTAAAATCCTGTAATTTTCTAAACAGTTTAGAAGTTGATCAGGACTGAGGTTGATTAACAGATTTATGTAAAATTATTTAAAAAAAAATTTAATCTGAAGCATTTTTACAGCAATTTAATTTAGTGGATGTTTTCATCCCGAACATAACAGGTTAGTAAATTTTCCCAGAGTGTCTCATTGAGTTTTTTTTAAAAATTCAAAACATTTTCTCAAAGTATGTGTCAAAGTAAGATTTGTCACTAAATATGATTCTGCTCGCTGAAACACAGAAAAAGGTATGGCCAAATTAAGACACAAAATCACCCCAGAGTAGATAAAAACATCCCCAACAGTATATAAGGGTTAAACTTCTAAAACCTAAACTTTTTCAGAAAACTGTGATCTGTAAGAAAAGAGCAGATGCTGCAATGTTCATTATAAGAAACCTTGAAATAATGTAGACCATTTGTAGGAGAGCTGCAAAACAAAATTAGCAAGCTTTCAAGCCACATATAGATGCAATTTAAATTTGTATGATAGGAAATTACAGTTCAACAGGTCTAATTTCTTCAGGGAAACAATCCTAAAAGTGGATGTTCCAAGAATTTAAGTGCACTCTCTCAGAATATGTGCTGTGTTGGGAAGTTTGAGTCATTTTAGCAAATTGCTTCATTGAGATGATTTGTTCCATGAATTAAACGAACCATTATAAAATACAGAGGATATTTGGACTCTCTTTGCCAATGATCTTCATACTAGTCGAGTTTTCTTGTGTAATATTTGCCTGGTTCAACCAGAAAGTGGTGAGCGATTCAAACTATTAGCCAATATATATAAATATAGATGAAATATTCATTTGTTTTTGTTACTCATTTGCATGAATCCCACTGTAGATCATCTCAGATTGGCTTGCTGTCATTTCTTGCCTGCAATGATGATACGAAAAAACACTGCAGAATATTTAACACAGCCGTGGTGAATGCTTAACTATTAGATGCAGGCAGTAAAAGCATTTTCGCATATTGCAATGAATTAGACATTAAATGTGTACGGCCTGCAGAGATAAATGAGGTATTCATTGTGCTGTGATTGACAGCATAGAAGCTGCATACAGTACAATGAGAAACATTCATTCAGGCATTAATGTCAAACGTACCAAGGGAAAAATAAGTTCTTTTCCATTCATTAACCTTGAGCCATGAGACATAACCTGGTGTACCAGTCACAATAACATTAAGGGGTATGTTTCCTAAACAATGTACCTTTAACTATCATATGGTAATACTTTGCATGCTTTAGTTAATGCATTACTTAACAACTTAGCTATAAACAACTCATCTGGTAAGCACTATTTAATCTTTGTTCATGTTAACTAAACATGTTAATGTGTTGCATTAGTTAAACTAATAGTAAACAATGACTCCGTTCAGCAATACATAATCTTTGTATGTTAACTTATTCATATTTTGATGTTTCTCTTTACATAAGCAGGTTAATTAGTTTAGTGTTTCCCAACCCTGTTCCTGGAGGCACACCAACAGTACATATTTTGTATGTCTCCCTTATCTGACCCATTCGTGTCAGGTTTTGGGGTCTTTTCTAATGTTCTGCTGAGTTGATTCAGGTGGGTTTGATTAGGGAGAGGTTGAAAATGTGTACTGTTGGTGTGCCTTCAGGAACAGGGTTGGGAAACACTGAATTAGTTAATGTTTATTTAAATATAGATTAATGTTTTGAACATGACAAGGAGTTCACTGTACTCAAATGGCCTCCATAGTCACCAGATCTCAGTTTAAAAGAGCACCTTTGGGATGTGGTGGAATGGGAGATTTGCATCATGGATGTGCAGCCGAGAAATCTGTAGCTACTGCGTGATGCTATCATGTCAGTATGGACCAAAATCTCTGAGGAATGTTTCCAGTACCTTCTATCTATGCCACATAGGATTAAGGCATTTCTGAAGGCAAAAGGGGGTCCAACTCGGTACTAATAAGGTGTACCTCATAAAGTGGCCGGTGAGTGTTTATTATACTACAATACAGCACAGTGTATTCAAAATTTAAGTATAACACAGTGCAGTTTACCAATTAGCTAATATTATATGTGAACCTAAAATATTTATTAAAACATGCCTTATAATTTGGAAAAACCTTTACTTAGGCTTTTATCAAAAGGGTCACTTCAGAAATAGTTTTTTAATAATCATTTAAAAACATTTTGGGGTAAAATTTCTACAATTACTCGCATGTGAAAGGTTTTTGTCAATATGTTAAAATTATACAGCTCCCCCTGTCAAAAATGCACAAAAATAGATGTGTTACTTTAATAACTAACTTTCCTCAACACTAGACTTTTTTGATGTGGAATTAAAATATTAGCCTTTTGCATGTCATTGAAAAGTTGTTAAAGTCAGTGTTATGAACAAATTCTTATTTCTGTCAGTGTTCGGCTCACCATTTCATGAGGTGTTTCATTGATAAGTCAACCAAACTTAGCAAAAAGTCCCCACACGATGAAAAGTCAACAGCTATTCCAGGGCAAATATTAGTTTGCCTGCTGCATCATAAGCAGCACTGCCTGCTTTTAATAGGAGTGCGCTCTGTGTTTAGCAGTTTTGCAATAACCGTAAAAGCATCCGATACAGCTAACATCTGAATAAACAACATATTTAATCAGCTTTAAATCTTTATTAATGCTAAATTAGTAATGTGTTGGTTAATACATTAGTTAACGTGAACTAATAATAAACAATGCACTACACAATCTTTATTCATTTTAATTTACTCATACAACATGCTAATTGGTAGAGCTTAGGACACATTCAAGGCCCCTTGCAAAGTCATAATTTAATTTTCCTAGTTACCGCAATATTTTCTAGCAACTTAATTTTCTAGTAGCTAGTAATTTAACTTTTTAAAGTTACCCCAACTTAATTTTTCCAGCTGCTGCAACTTAATTTTTCTAGAGGATTTTGTAGTGCTGAACCATTAGTTCCTTGTTTGATTTTTGTAGCTAATGCATTAACTAACATTAATATAGTTTCAAGTTTACATTAACCAATATTTAGTATTGCTCAATGTGTTTATTGGTTTTGTTAATTAGGTCAGATTAATTCATTATTAAATACTGTATTTTTCATCATCAATGATGTGTAAATCATTATCAATTAGTGTATGTTTAAATAAACATTAAGCTGGTAAAGAAATATTTGGAAAACTCGCAAGTTAACATGAACAAAGGTTATGCAATGATGAGCGAAGTTGTTGTTTACCATTGGTTCATGTTAACTAATGCTTGATTATTACTACATTAATATAAGTTTAGTTATCAACAAAGATTAAGTGCTTTTTAAATTCATGATAATACAACGTTATTGTAAAGTCTTACCAATAGTATGAACTGTTGGAAAAAACTATTCTTGATTGTCAACTCAACATTAATACACCGCTTTTTAATACCATCACCATCATTACTAGACTCACTCCTTACTGCTGATTAGTTTGGATTTTATTGATGGGAGAAGTCCTACAGCTGTGATTAAAACATTAACAGCCAATTCCTGGGGTCTGTCTGTCAAGTTAGTTTAACACAAGATATCTTATTTCCCCAAGTGATAGACTTCAATAAGACTTCATCTGACTTGGCATGGTGTCGACTATAGATCCGCTGTGGTTAAATTAAATCATAAGCATCGTCTGGTGATTCTATGGAGCGGAACACTGACTGAATATACCACAAGTTAACTTATTAACCCAAGTCAGGTGCATAGGGGAAAATATACCACAACCGATTAGTTTGCTGACACTAATTTTGGGCACACCACTATAGATAAAGCTCATGTTTGAAACCTGAAGTCAGGAGCATTCACAGTAAAACTGACTTTCCACCAAAAAAAAAGTTGGATTAAAATCAAATGTGCCAGCCTGAACAGTGCATTAATGGTTAATTAAGATTTTTCAGCATTTTTCATGCTTTTTTTCTCTCTATAAAGAGACAAGGAACAAACACAGGAGTTTAAATACACAGGGCATCATTGAACTAATGACACACAAGGGTGAGACACAGGTGAAACTCATGAAACTAACTAGTGGCGGGAAACCCGAACAAAGGAGCGCATGATAATCACAGAAGCACATGGAATTATACCACATGGAACACGCTGGAAAGTTGCATGGCACAACAAACACAGGAACATTAAAACATAACGTGACACATTTGGCTTGTCACATTATTATTTTTTAGGCCAACATTAAATTTGAGGGTGAAATGGTCATGGTCTTATGACAATAACTTGTAAACTGTCAACAACAACTATGTAAGCTGATGATGAAGTTCTAATGTCAGTGTACAGGCTTGAGTTGCACTGCATCAGAGCTACAGTATTGATGACCCTGGACCAGGAAACTAGTCATATGCTTCATGGGTTAATTAGTGGCAATAACCAAATATATATTTTATGGGTCAAAATCATCATCTTTTTTTCTCATATGCAAACAAATAAATCCTTAACATATCAAGTAAAGATCAATTTCCATGAAGATATTTATAAAATGTCCTACTGTAAATATATAAAAACTCATGTTTGGATAAGTAATGTGCATTAAAACCTTTAAAGGGATAGTTCACCCAAAAATAAAATGTACTCACTATTTACTCACCCTCATATAAATCCAAATCTTTATGAGTTTACCCAGCAGGCACACAACATCATAAGACGTTAATATTAGGTTAGATTTAGGTCATGATGTCAGGTGACCAAAATTCAATGTCTAGTCAGCATCTAAGGACAACGTAATTTTGACGTCAAACTACATCGATATTTGGTTGATTTTAGGTTGTGTTGGAAAGTGACCAAAATCCAACGTCTGATCGATGTCATAGTGGTAACGTCCACACAACGTCAAGGTGTAACATGATTAGACATTTATATTTGGTTGATTTTAGGTAGATTTTAAGTTGGACGTTGGACATTGACATCGGCCTGACAATGGGTTCTGACGTCAACCCCATTTTAATTTCCAAACAAAATCCAACGTCCCTACATGTTGGCGTCCTGTGCCTGCAGGGTATGTTGAACACAGAAGAAGATACTTTGAAGATAAAAACCTGTAACCATCAAGTTTCATAGCAGATAACAATAAAAATTACTTTTGAAGCCAACGGGTACAGGTTTCCAACATTCTTCAAAATAGCTTATTTTGTGCTTAATACAAAAATAAACCTATAAAGATTTGAAAGAAGTAATGATAAAATAAAATGTATTGTTTCAGTGAATTTCAGATAAACTAAAAGTGCATTTATCTATCTATCTATCCATCCATCCATCCATCCATCCATCCATCCATCTATTTATTTATTTATTTATTTATTTATTTATTTATTTATTTATTTATTTATTTAATGCATTTAGAATTTTTGGAAAATTCAGATTCCAGATTTTTTTTTTTTAATTTTATATTTTCAAATAGATTTATACCAGATATTGTCCAATCCTAACTATAAAAAGTCTATATATATATATATATATATATATATATATATATATATATATATATATATATATATATATATATATATAAAATGGTAGCCTGCACTTATGGTTATGGTTTTGGGGTCTAGGGTAACATATATATATTTATATATATATATATATATATATATATATATATATATATATATATATATATATATATATATATATATACTTATATTTCATGTGGTCTGTTCTGATCATACTTTTACGGAAAATATGAGGTCACATATGAGCAAAAACATCAGATTTGTACCAATTTTACCTGTGGTATGAATGCAGCCTTACTAATAGGAGCGGATAAAAATAACCACAGCCAAATACTTATCGCCGTCCACTCCAAACAGAAGAGCTGATTAAATTTCATCTGTATTGTGGCGCTGCCGTCAATCTGCAATCAATTATAAATGAATTATGCGGTCTTCAAATTGCTCTAATTCAAGTACACTCTCAGTCGATTCAATCTGCTCGCCACAGCTAATTTGAGATAAACCACATCGTTTAAGTAAGCACTTTGTTAGGATATTGTGAACGTTCTCATAAAAAGCTGACGAGATTTATATCAGTTCGGTAAATCCTGGGAGATGAGTAACGATAGATCAGAGAGCAGCGGAGGAACCGGAGGCTGCTAAATAAAACTCCCCTGAATCTGGCTTGCGTGTGGGCCTGTCAGACCTGATTATAATTATACACATTAAGCGCTCCGTTCTGTGACATCATCAAACGTGACTGACGGTTAAGGTTCTTGTGAAGTGTCGCATGTTGCCGTTCTGCCTCGTTCTCTTTCTCTCTCTATTTTAGCTGTCTCTCCCTTTGTCTTTCCCAGACGCTCATTATGCACGGTTTGAGCAATTTTTAATCAGTGCTTGAAGCTGCCATGGTTGAAATGCAAAGCGTGCTTCTCTCCTGCTTTCTTGCTCCACTGATCGACTGGTGGGTTGCAGTTGGCGATAGCAGAGCCGTTCCTGTCTGCAAAACTGTTTCAACTCTGTAACTTTCAAGAATGAAAGTGTTGTAATTAAAGGAAGTGTTTCTGTAAAAGGGGAACGAGTGACGACGTTTAGGGATACAATTATTATGGCTGAGTTCAGGTGCATGAAACTTTGTTAATTATTTACTTGATTATTTACACAGTAGGAAGGAAATTAAAGGACGCCTGACAGGATGTTTATAAAAGAGCTAAAGCCATTGCTCAACTGAGAGTTAGCTTAGATAAGAGCGTCAAGCTTCTGAATATTTTAAGCCTTCTAATGACTTTTTTCTGTTATTTTGTTGACTAGGACAGAAAGTTTAAGTCAGACAAAACAACTAATGACATAAAAACACATAATTTGTCAAATTTAATGTAATACATATTGGTTTGCTGTCCTTTTCTAAGTATTATGCTGCCAATAGATAGTATAGTACACTGTAAACCCCGCTGTTGTCATTACTTAATATATTAAGTTAATATATCTTGACATTACTTAAAATACCAAGTTTTGGCTTCAAAACTTAAACAGGTGTGTTTAACTTACTCATTAGGCAGCAAAAAAACGATTAATTAATATTTTAAGTTCTCTGAACTTAACATTTAAATGTTTTTAAATGATTCACCATGTCATTGTTTAAAATGATTGGTTGCAGTGAAATTCTGTCTTGACAACTGTGCTGATACATTATATGACACAAGATGGTCATTTTGTTTGTGATGCTGAATTTTGCGAAGCACAGCAGGACAGAGGCACTACCTGAACCCATTTGGCGAAAGAAAAAAGTTTGTTAAATTAGTAAGCAGATACTTAAATGCTTTTATACATTTTTCCTAATTGATATACACGCAGGGGTGTAATGGTGGTGCAGTGGGTAGCGCTGTCGCCTCACGGCAAAAAGGTCGCTGGTTCGAATCCTGACTGGGTTGGCATTTCTGTTAAGTTTGCATGTTCTCCTCGTATTCGCGTAGGTTTACAAACACATGCGCTATAGATGAATTGGGTAAGCTAAAATTTTCTGTAGTGTATGTATGGATGTCCTGGTCCTCTAGGTTGGGGGTTGAGCGTTGGGTTAACGACCCACCTTGTAAAAATTAGATGTTACGAAACACCAATATAAATATCAACTCCGATATAAACGGCCCTGGGAGTAAGTAAAGAATAGTTGAACATTTCGAAAGTTTAGTTTATTAGCCATTTTAAGTTATTTCAATGAAGAGACCACATGTGGTCAACGCACAATTGAGTTGTCGATTTCCCATTACTCAAATTAACTGAGGGAATTACTTTCCTCAAATCATTTGAGTAGTCTCAACTTATTAGGGTTTACAGTGTAGGGGTAGTTTACCCAAAATTGAAAATTCTGTCATCATTTGTTCCAAACCACTTTGTTTTTTTTTGTTCTGTTGAGCACAGAATAAAATATTTTAAAGAAAGCTGAAAATCAGTATAAAAATGCCGCGTTCCACACAATTGAAATTGTGTTTGGACAACATGAAGCAGTTAATTTAACTTAGTAGTTAGTTTTTACAAATTTAAGTGGATTGAATATAAAATATTTAAGCCATCCCCAAAACAACTCAAGACAAAATAAGTCGTTTGAACAAGCAGCAAACATAATTTTTTGAGTGCAGCTATTGACTTCCATAGTAAGAAAAAAATATATATGGATGTCAATGTCAACAGATATTGTGCTCAAACAAACGAAACAACTCTTTGGAACAAGTGAAGGGCTAGAAATTGATGACAGAGTTAAAACTTTTACGTCAGGGCGTCACAGTGGTGCAGTGGATAGCACGATCACCTCACAGCAAGAAAGTCGCTGGTTTGAGCCCTGGCTGGGTCAGTTGGCATTTCTGTGTGGAGTTGTATGTTCTCCCAGTGTTCGAGTGGGTTTCCTTTCGGGTGCCCCGGTTTCCCCCACAGTCCAAACACATGCGCTATAGGTGAATTGAATAAGCTAAATTGGCCATAGTCTATTTGTGTGAATGCAAGAGTCTCAAGTTATGTTGGAAAGATTAAATTATTTATTTCAATGTAAATGAACACCGGTGGCATGGTGGCTCAGTGGTTAGCACTGTCATCTCACAGCAAGAAGGTTGCTGATTCAAGTCCTGTCTGGGTCAGTTGACGTTTCTGTGTGGAGTTTGCATGTTCTCCCGTGTTCGTTTTCTCCGGGTGCTCCTGTTTCCCCCACAGTCCAAAGACATGCACTATAGGTGAAGTTTAAATGCATGATTTTTAAACACTTCTTAAAAAAATAAATAAATGTAATCATTTACTGACCCTCAAAACACTTATCCTCAATCCACTACACACACACAAAGATATTTTGAATGTTGCAAACCAGTAGACAATGACATCCATAGTACTTTTTTTTCCTACTATGGATGTCAATTGCTGCCACATTTAAACATTCTTCAAAAGGATTTATTTTGTTTTCAACAACAACAAAAAAAAAGAAGAAACTCAAAGGATTGTAACCACTTGAGAGTGAGTAAATTAGCATTTTGGGGTGAACTATTGCTTTAACATTTCTCTTTATGCTGTGCTGCTTCTTTTTATCAAGCAGTAAAATTGTTAATTCCCATGGCTGAAACAAACTGCCTGTTGCTGAGAGAACTAATGGGATGTTGTTCTGAATATTACAATAGCATAACAGTAATTTATGACTTCGTTCTACAAAAACAACAGCTCATTTCATCGACATACATCATTATGCCATTACAGCATTATTATATTCTACAGTGCAGATGCACTGCTTTCCAGTTTTGGTTTTCAACTCATTCAAGTGAATACTTGTCCTCTCAATTGGATTAGAAAATATCTCAACTGCCCCTCCTGTCAATTTAGCTGAAATTTCATTCAAATCAACCTCAATTGGATCAACAAAGGTGCATATATGAAGAATTTACAGTACAAATATGAATGGATTATTAGTTTTCCTATAAAAATGCAGGGTTCTACACAATTCATTCATGTTGTTTTAACACAAATCACTTAAGTTAAACTAACAAATTTAAGTGGATTGAACAAAAAAACAATTAAATTGTCCCAAAACAATCTCATGAGTTTTGTTATTTCAGCTCATTTTAAATAAGTGGTTTGAACAAGCAGTAAAAAATTAAGTGTTGCATGTAATAGCCATTTTACATAGCCAAATTTTTTTACAGTAATTTTTTTGTCATTTCAAAGTATGTTCAAAACTCAGTAAAATGACAAACAATCTCAACAGTTTGACTTTAATTTTAGATACTTTATCATTAAAGACAAGTCATTTTTTGTTATACAGGGAAATTACTGTACTATTTACTGTATTTTTCTGATATTTTAAATTACATACAAAACTCCCTAAAAATTACTAACAATATCTGTAAATTGACAGCTTGACTGTTCATTTATGTATTATATAATTAATGATAAATGATAGCAATTTGTCTGTTTTATACTGTAAAATTGCTGTAATATTTACACAGTTTTTTTCCAGTTTTTTTAAAGTACATTTAAAATTCTGTAAAATTAAAGTAATAAATTGTCATTACTTGTGCACCTCGCTATGTTAAGGGTTTAGACCATGCTAACGATTTTTAATCTTGTATGTTGTTTTTTCCAGATTTTTTTTATTCAAAATTAAACTGTTCAATTACAACCTTGAGCATGTCTTGGCATGTGCAATGAACCTGTAAATATGACCTTTTAGACATGACTTGAACAAACAGTTTTCTTCAAGGCCAGAGTTTACAGAGTGGATCATGCAAACTAAGAAAACAATGTGTATTTTTTTCTCTTAAATCCTTTTAATACCAGGATTTTTATGAACTGGTCACATTTATTTATTTATCTTTCAAAATTTGAAGATGTAAATTACTTTAACATTTTGTATCAAAACCTAACCCTGAAATATAGCTGTTTTTGCAGGAGTACAAATTAAAATAGGAATACAACAATGCAATAAAACTAATATTTTGCTTTATCACATATAATGATTTGAGTATAACATTTTATTGTCTTTGGGTTGTCAGAAATTGTTGGTCTTGTCAGCCATTGAATCGAAAACTCACTCTGTCGAGAAACATGCTTTTGGACTAGCCACAACCACCGTTTGATCTATTAAGTAAATTCTATTTAAAAAGCCTTCAAGATGGTCAAGATAATATACAAAGCTTTTAATTGTAAAAAAGAAAGTTTCTGTGCAACAGATTGATAGCAAATTACTCTAAATAATGTAAATAATAACATGCATTAAAATCAGGTAAGTTGCATGTACAAAATTAGACGATTGTACAGTAAAACTGCAATATAGCACTTTTTTACAATCTGGATTCAGATGAAAATGCAATAAAGTAAAACAATAAATATATACCCCTACTGAAGGTGGCACAGGAATAAAATGAAAAAGAGGGGGGAAATGACTTATTACATCTCTTTCTTTAAATTTTGCTTAAAGCATGTTAATATGATATTGTGTTAAATATACTGTAACTTATAGTTAATGATTAAGTCTAAAACACTATCCAATATTTAATGAAATGTTTGCGTAAATATAACAGTGAAATTAGAGGGCCAAAACTAAAATAGGTCATATATGAAGGGGGAAATTCAAATATATTGCTCAGAAATGACCTAGAAGCCTCTTCAGATTGCTTTGAGAAACCATAATTCTTGAAGGCTCAAATAAAACATTGGAGCGGTGCATTATGCACATATGATTGCATCGGCTGGTGGTCAGGATTGGACTGCAGGACCCCTAAGCATAAGAAAGCACGGAAATGGATGATGTTAATGTAAGTCATTGCCACTGAACAGATCCCTTGGGTGTTTTCTTGGCATTCTGGGATACTGAAGGACAGCTTTTGCAGATGGCTTTGGCTCCAACTTGCATTCAATTTATTTAGCCTTACTTTAATTGATGTTCATTAGTGGTTTTACCACATTTGCGTGGCTTATTTTCCAGAGTGTTGACATATTGAGAAATATGTGCATTTAATTAACATATTGAGTTAATTATGGTTCTCGTGGGATTCTGTAAGGATGAAATAAAGTGAGGTAGTCCATATGCAAGATGTTTTATAGTGATCCATTATAAGGACTTGAAATAGAATACTAGCAAACTACTTACTGAAGTGTACACTCACTGAATACTGCTTAATAATAATAATAATAATAATAATGCAAGTATGTGTTAATTTTTATGATTTGGTTCCTGTTTCTTTTAGTCTAAAGCAAAAAAAAAAAAAAAAAAAAAAAAACCTGTTTAATCTACTTATTGTTAAATTGCCACGTTGAAGACCAAAAAACAAAACCAAAAAGGTGGCTTTTAAAATGTATTTTTTTTGCAAACAAACAGTGCTGTGTGCTAAAAGCATTCACATTATGTGCATACACATACATTAATATTTATGTTAACTCATAAGGAGCACATAAAATGCATAAAGAGTCAAAACACGATCAGGAATTCCTCCATCACACATAAACAAAAATCTACTGCAAGGAAACAATTTTTCTTTGTCAATGGTCGAATCCGAAGGCTCCAAGGTGGCAGGATGCGCGATGGGTGGCTTCTTGGTGAGTGTTGTATTTAAAGATATTATTCCAGCTAAGTTTTTTTTATTTAATTATTTTATGGAGCGTAATTATTTAACTGCATATCAGGAGACCGCGGTTCTCCATTAAAAACAGGGCTGTTAACCCCCCTCAAGAACCCACAAACTAACCAAGAGCGCAGATACAATGATGCCCATTCTCGTACTTAGTCAGTTGTAGAGCGGGTGATTGGGCAGCTGAAATGCCGGTGGCGCTGCCTTGATAAGAGCGGAGGGGTGCTGCTATACCGCCCTAACAAAGTGTTCCTCTAATACATCTGTGTCTCCCACAGACACAGATACTACTCCAGACAGTAAAGTGTTGCCCACAGTTGAGGCAACTCTCTCCTCAAAGGGTGTTAGTTCAGCATCTCCTGTTCCCCCGCCTCATTGGTCCACAGTTTGACGGTGCGCTGCTGTTCTCCTCTTAACCTGCACCTTTACATCGGATCATTTTTTTAAAATTCACTCACAGTGCGATGTTCAGACCCCACTGCATTAACCGCTTCAGCTAAACTCCCACTCTATTTTTTTTCCTTTCTTATTAATTCCAGAGGACAAACTTGTAAATAACAGTTTTCTCCGGTCTACCTCCAATAGGAGCACCTCCAATTCACATTCTGTGAAGTTTCTCTTCTTGCTTGCTTTTGTCATTGCTTTTTCGTGGAAGTGGAGTCATTAGCATATTTATACAGGGGAGGAGGCAGGGAAGGGTTTTGCGCTCGTGGACGTGCGCTCAGTTTTTACGTTAATTCGTTAATTTTTAACAGTCACGCGCATCACATCACCTGTGCGTGCAAAGCGATCATCCTCACATTCGGTATTCACCTGCTCTCTTTTGCTCGTGTGAACACAGTTATTTTTGTCAGTCATGCTACTTCTCGATTGTAAGATCACATTTGCACGAATTCTGGGCCATTCCATCTCTATTGTTGAACTTTGCTTTTAAGAAATCTACAATTTAAAAATGATTTCAAACCAGCCAAAGTGACTAGTGGGAGTGTCTGTCTAACCCGCCATAGCTGAAATCTACCCGAATTTGGCGGGTTGGCGGGTGTTAATGTCAAGCCCTGATCGCTACCCATTCACTGCTGTACAGTAGTATTTATTTTTTAGAGTATGTCAGTAAATGGGTGGTGAGATCTGTTTGGTTATGATATTCTTCCAAATAATTTTCTTAATCTTCAGTAAAACAAATATATTTATACAGGTTTGGAACATCCAGTGAGTAAATGACGACCAAATATTTACATTTGTGGCTGAAATGTCCCTTTAAAATTTGCTCTAAAATAAAGTGCAATCTGTTAAATTGCGGTAATCTGATGTATATTGTAACTGTAATTTTGTACTGTATATATTGTATTTCAATACAATACAAATGTACTGAAATACACTATTTCAACTGTTGTATAACTGTACAGTATACAACTATTTCATATCTTCACTGTAAAATATAGTCCACAGGAGTAATCTGCTAAATTACAGTAATCTACCATTAAGTCACATTTTACAGCTGCCATGTCAGTTATTTACTGTAAAAAAATTACTGTGAAAATAATGTGGCTACCCGCCAAAAATTTACTGTAAATTTACATATATTACCTTACATGGAAGGTAGTGCATAGTAGACAGTAATTTACTGTAAAGTTATAGTCTAATAATTTACAGTGTAGACACTGTGTATAAATAATCATATTAGGCAATCTATTTCTTGCTTTCTGCTTTGAGTTTAATATAATTGTCACTTAAGAGGTCCCTCCCCCTTTACACTGGCCACGCCCAGAGCCTCATGAGGGCTGCATGCTCATGCTAGTAACCCACTTTCATCCGTGCGCTTTAACACTGACCTTTTACAGCCCCACTAATGCTAGATGAGCTCCATTGATTTTGGTATTCCCGTCCTGCCACACATAGCACACGCCGTTCGCCTGACTACTTACATTCCATTTAATATGGATGCGGAGGATGCCAGCGGGTATCAAATGAGCCTCATTTACTGAAGCCTGATGGCTCTGTCCAGCCCCTGAGCACAAACATGTCATGTAATTACACTGAAGGAACGACCTGCATGTTATAGTGAAATAAATATTTGCATTTGCGAGTTCTCGTCATTGGGCATGTACTAAATGAGTTCTTTTAAATGCTTCTGATTTATACAGTGCTTTGCAAGAACTTGAACTACAGGGATTTTACTGAAATATTGTACGATGATGTTGGTCGTCAGCATCGTGTTGAAAGTATCAATTGTGCAAAATATTAAAAATAATGAAAGAAAGTCTCAGTCTCATGATATAGATATAGATGAAATATAGATAATAAAAAGAAAATATCAAAGAACAAGGTTTTAATTTAACACTTTGTTGAAATAAAACACACATATCTATAAGACTTTTACTAAATATGTGTTTATTTCCTTTTAACATTGTTATTTTATTAAAAACAAAACACAAAAGAGTTGTGATTATTTCTACCTAGAACTACCATAGCTGTGACTTAAGGAGTAGGGTGACAGCGGAGTTGAGCATCCACATGCAGTTATATTAAGAAGTAGTCAGGCAGGCACTGGTCAAACACAGGAATAAAACAAGCATAAAGGTAATCCAAGATCATAGTCAAAAACAGGCAAAAAGTCAGGCTAGGCAGCAAGGAATCAAGAATGGGAAAACAAGGCAAGGATCTAAACACGGAAAGACTAGACAGGATTAACGCTATGTAATGCTACAGTACAACCAAACAATAAGACTCAGCCAAGTGTGTGTGTGTGTGTGTGTGAGAAGTAAATATAGAGTCCAGGTAATCAGTCCTTGAAGAGTTACCATCTGTGTGTTTAATCATTGCAATTGGTGTGTGAATACAGGTATGATGGGACTTGTAGTTCATTTAGTGGCAGATTTAGTCCTCCAGCAATCTGCATGAGCTAGATCGCTGGTGATTGTGACAATAGTGGTTAAAATGACCACATACATTAGCTACTTTCCTCTGTGACTTTAAATATGCATGCCTCTGTTGCCTAGCAACTTCCTGCTATCAAAAACCAAACTTTTTGTTGGCAAAAACATAACTTCATTGTTTGCGATATTGGTATTTTACTGTAATATAAATTCTATATTACTGTAGGACAGTTATGCAGTATGTTACTGTATTTTAAAATTACACTGAGAGAATTACTGTAAATTTTACAGTGCATATATACAATACTGTAAATACATGCACAACAAGGTAAATAATGCTGTAAATATACATGTAAATACAGCATTTTTGCTGTGAGTTACAGTGAGGCACTAGTGAACTAAACTGTAATATGAACTGTATTTTACTGTAAAATTACTGTATATATTACAGTAAAGATATACAGTCTTTACTGTAAATACATATACATATGCTGTAAATGTAAATACAGTACTTGCAATTGATTGACAGTAAGTTACTGGTGAACTGCTGCCAGTAAGTAACTGTAAATTCAAGATGAGTGAAAACAAAACAATTCTTGAGATTTTTCGGGACAACTTAATTGCTTTATGTTTAATCCACTTAAATTTGTTAGCTGAACTTAATCGTGTTGTGTTGGGACAACATGCATGAACTGTGTGGAACTCTGAATTTTTTACAGTGTTTACTTCAGATATTTCTTTCAAAACAGCATATTCAGGGACATTCCTGGACATTCGCGTTAGCCTAACTATACATTTATAGGCTGTTTTCCAAAAATATTATATTTTTAGAGTGATGATTTAATTAAATATGATGACAGACATTCAAAACTCAAAATGTCTTATAATGAATTTTATTATCTCAATAGAAGCTTTGAACGTAAATATGATGTGACAATATGATGTCTTAAATGAGATCAGTCAGAATGACCGCTATGGTAATTCTAGTAGTTAATTGATTCTAGTGTTAATTGAGTTTAACATTGCAAACTGTGCTGCTGTATCAAAATGTTTTGGAATGCTTTCCTCAAGGCTATATAGATATATCAACATATAAAGTATATAAGACATATCCACATGCTTAAATCCCTGTTGGGTTTTGGCACAGTGTTTACTGTAGGTTCACCAAACCAGACATCTCTCCCCACAGATCTTAAAATACCCTTCAAAATAGAGCAACTGAATATTCATGCAACGCTTCATCTCGTAACAGAGGAATATATGCTAAGTTAGCCCTTCATTAATGGAGGCAAGGCCCAGTATTCTCAAGAAAGTTTGCTGAAAACTCTGGAGATATGATACTGTAGCTCTACACAGATGTATGTTATTTATCTCCCAAGAAGATGAAAAGAGCTAGCATTAATTTATGTTTCCTTCTTATTGCTGTGATTAAAGATGGCTCTGATCGCTAGCCTCTCTTTAAGGGCTGAATTTTTCAGATGCATAACTAATGTTATAGTTTTTATGTGCAAATTGACTAGTAAATTCTACTTTTAACCCATGTTTTCATACATTTTATTTACTACGGGACTTTTGATTGGTTGACGAATGCTGTGAAGGGTGCATTTATTCATTTACAGTTCCAAATCTAATTCAACTTGCAGTGCTTTATAGCCAACGATGACAAAACAACCAAGAAGTGAATATTTTACACAACAGAATGATAATTACAAATTATTTCAGCTACCACACTTATGACAAACCTTATGGTGTCTTGAGAAAGCCAAATCTGAAAGTTTGAAGTAGTTTAAATGTTTACATAATTTAAGTCGTTTTTAAGAAATTTGAAACAGTTATAACTACATATCGGTTAGCATATTTCTAGTATGGATTGGCATGTTTCTTGCTAGGCTGTTGCGAGGGTGTTCTGAGTGGTTGCTGTGGTGTTGCTAAGTGGTTGCTAGGGTGTTTTGAATGGTTGCTAGGGTGTTCTGAGTGGTTGTTAAGGTGTTGCTAGGCAGTTGCAAGTTGTTGCTATGCAGTTGCTAGAATGTTTTGAGTAGTTGCTAAGGCGTTGCTATGGTGTTTTATGTGGTAGCTAAGATGTTGCTAGGTCGTTGCTAGAGTGTTCTGGGTGGTTGCTAAGGTGTTGATAGGCAGTTGCTAGGTCATTGCTAAGGTGTTGCTAGGTGGTTGCTAGGGTGTTCTGAGTGGTTGCTAAGGTGTTGCTAGGTGATTGCTAGGGGGTTCTGAGTGGTTGCAAGGTGCATGCTGTTAGCATGGTTCTAGTATGAATTAACATGTTGCTAGTATGTTTTTGGTATAAACTAAGCATGTTGTTAGCATAAATTTATTATGAATTAGCATGTTGCTAGCATGTTTTTGGTATAAACTAAGCATGTTGTTAGCATGAATTTATTATGAATTAGCATGTTGCTAGCATGTTTTTGGTATAAACTAAGCATGTTGTTAGCATGAATTTATTATGAATTAGCATGTTGCTAGCATGTTTTTGGTATAAACTAAGCATGTTGTTAGCTTGAATTTATTATGAATTAGCATGTTGCTAGCATGTTTTTGGTATAAACTAAGCATGTTGTTAGCATGAATTTATTATGAATTAGCAAGTTGCTAGTTTGGATCAATATATTGTTAGCATGAATTGGTTTGTTGTTAGCATGTTCAATGTAAAGTCAATGGCAGTTTTTTATAATGAAAATGAGTCTGACAGTCTGGCGCAAAGTTATGAGGTCACAAAGTTTAGTCCAATGTTAAGTCAATAGGATTTTTCCTAATTTTCCTGGTCATTTTTCAGAAAACCATAAGTCGGATCAGCTGGAAAAGACATAGCAACTTAATTCAGCATAGTTTGGAGGTTTGGAGTTAGTTTGGGGGTTGTAGTATGAACGATCTAGGAGGAGATGCGTATAGAAATTAATCTCAGAAGAAGACTGAAGAATAATAAGTTCATGTAGTATAACAGTATGTTGGCTTTGTCAAGCCACCATAATTATTCAATACATGTATACTTTCCTAAATCAAATGTATCTTCTTCATTATGCTGATACATGCTCTTCTACAACACATTTAAAATTGGGTTTATCAAATACTTCAGGATTACAGCTTTCCCCCTGAAGATATGTCCGAACACATGCTGCCATTTTATTAGAAAAGCACACTTTTTGGTAATGGAGTAATTGACTTCGGATGCCGTTTTTAATTAGCAATTGAAACCCATAGAAAGATTGTGACCTTCTGAGGAATTGTGTAATAATATGAGATTACCCTGAGACATGGTGATGAAAACCACAGTAATGACAGAAAAACTCCCTGGTGATTTACATTTGCGTATAAATAAGTATTTGTGGCCTTCAGACACATCATCTCATGAGTATCAGCTCGAAATGCCAGAAACAAATGTAAAATTTACTTACCCTCAAGTCTTCCCAAAACTTGCATGACGGTCTTTCTTCTGGGGAACATAGATGACAATGGGTAATCACACTTCTGTAATAAAAATGGTGAAAGCAATTGCAATCAAAAACTTAATCCATAAACAACTCCAGTGCTTCATTGCAAGCCGTCTGAAATGCTAAGATATCTTTGGGTAAGAAATGGGCTAATTCAAGTCATTATTCACTGATAATCTTTCCCTCCAGTGAGCTTGTAGCCATTGCAGGCAGATCATTGAGTTGAACTTGAGGAGCACAATCACTCAGACCAGTTTAATGATCTGGATCGAACAATTAATTGAGACGATTCGACTCACATGGACAATTCATTTACGGAACAGACCACATCCCTCACGAATGGGCCCAGGAGAGCCAGTCTGATCTGCTCCTCATCCAAAGACTTTGCTTCAGAAGACCGAATATACTGTAGTTCATCAGCAGTTTTGTGTTTCGTAGATGGCAAATAAATAAATAAAAACACATAAAGGCAGAATGCTGCAAAAATATGAGCAGTATGTTTTTTTTGTGATAAATAATTAATATTATATTATGTATTCAGTGAGATTTTCAGGGCTTTTTCTAAACCCAGCGAAAGCATAACAGCAATTTGTAAGGGATCTAGCTGTAATGAGGCAGTCTGGAGTGTCCTGGAGCGCTGTGTACTAGTTAGCATCTTTAATTACAGTATTTTGAGTTCATTTTTAAACTGGGTTAAAACTACTTCTCTCTGACCTGTTTTGCACAAAATAATGTGCACTTTAACATTTTGGTATTCACACTGCCCAGATGGTTATAGGGGCAGGTAATTGATAAATAAAGACTTACTTGACAACACTAGGTAAGGGACTTAAAACTCAACAGCCAATATTAGTTTGTAATCTAAAACTTTGAATACATTTTGCAACATAAACAAGCTCCATATATATATATATATATATATATATATATATATATATATATATATATATATATATATATATATATATATATATATATATATATATATATATATACACACGACTATTTGTGGTAAAATGACCAGGTACCTTACCTGGTTCAGTATTAAGGCTGGTTTATATTTCTGCGTCGAGCGATTGACGTGACCCACGGCGCATACCTTGCTTGTTGCTGTGCATTTATACTTCTGCATGCTGTTTGTGTTGCTCTGCAATAACACTTCTGAAATGCTAGCAGGCAGTAGGTTATAATGTTCCTCTGTGTCGAGTTTCTTCGCGGGTGTTTTGTTTTTCATTACCTTAATGTAGAAGTAGCTAAAACTTGCTCATTCTGAGGCAGGAATCGGCAGACCTGCAACAACTTTAATCATAAGGTAAACACAAAACAAGTTTCCAATTGGAGCTCTTTCACGGGACTCCAACGGGTTTGCGCGGCTCTCAGCCCTTCCCACACTCGTCAGCGATACCAAGCCGACCAATCACAGAGCTTGCACTACACGTCATTGTGACATGTAGTTACATTTTTTGAGAGGTGTGCGTCAGCGTCAGCGTCATAAAAAAAGCTGCGCCGGGCCATACACGTGCGCTTGATGCAGAAGTATAAATCAGCCTTTACACTTGCAATATGAAGAATTTGATTAAACACAATCACTTAAAATGCCATAAAACACAATTCACATTTTAGATATTTTAGACATTTTAGATTGGAAACAATTTAAGTTCATTCAAGAAATTATGTTGTTTTCCAACTCAATATGCAGGGTTAAAACTACACAATCAGGTGGAGTTTAGCATTGCAAGTTTGTTGTGGTCAACTGTAAACTATAGGAATTAGAATAGCAACATGTAAAGCTCTCTCGGCCATACTGGGCTCCCAGAAACCATTGCTAGCAAACTAAGGTCACACAAAGTTTGGCGATTTGGTGTTTGGGATCATCATTGGGAATCATCATTGTTTGGGAAACGCAACCCTGAACGAAAAACTGACCTTGCATTTGACATGCTTTACAATGTCCTGAAACAGGATTAACATGGCAAAACAAAAATCAGGATGATGATACTGGTGCTGATATAGGTGGAATTATACAATATAGGAAAAATTTGTCAAGCTATTGTAACATACTGTATTACTGATTTTATAGTTTTTTTCTGATGACAAGAAAAAATACTCCACATTATTAACCGTTTTCACTCTTGTTTCTGCAATGTAAAAAATAGTGATTGCTTTAATTTTTTTTTTAAATTGAATCAAATTAACCTTATGCATGATTAACTTAACTAAAAACATATGTTGTCATGACTTACTGATTGATCATAAAATCTTTTAGTGTGGAAATCAGACGCTGGTTCCGCTACCACAATGACATTATGGACATTGAGTAGTTTTCCATGACATGGCAAGAATTTAGAAGTCAAAATTACATAATCTGACACTGTGACTATGATAACAGACAAAAAATAACATCTGAAACTACCATTAGTGCTGCTGGTATTATTAACTGCTGCAATAATTACAACAAGCAACATAATGAAGCATCGGCAGATTTAGTCTGTTTCTGATAAAAACCCCCCTCAACATTTTAGCAGCACTCACTAGATATTTCACTTCAAAGACGTGTTTGAAATTCCTAAGAAGCAGCGCAATATCATTTTACAGAAAAAGTCGAAGTTCTAAAAGAGGACTATTGCTGTAAAACGTCCCTCATTTCCTTTGATATTTTGTCTGTTACAGCGGCATTCGAAAAAGACCAATTACTTGAGTGCAGCAATCAAATGGAGAACCTGGTCAGCTCTAATTGGACACGTGCGACCCACCAACAAAAGCACGAGGACTTATTCTGGTCTTGTGACCCACTTGTTGACAGCACAGCAAGACAAAAGAAACTTCAAAAGCTTCAGTTCTCCAGTTGTGCGTTTGTTTTCCTCTCGTTTGAAGTCTTCAATGTCTAGATCCTCTGGGAGCACTGGGCGCTTTCCAAGCAGAGAATTATTCACATTATCTTCAATAAGGGAATTGATTAAGGTCACACTTGCCCTGTTACTCATCTAGTCAGACTCACCAGTGCGCCCTTCCGCGCCTAATTGGAGTGTCAAAGTAGCTCGTTCATTTTCGTCACGCTACATATGCCGTAGATGCCCCTGTTTACTTCGCGCACGCTTTCTGACTCACTCCACTCTGTTGCTCATAAATTAGAGGGATTGCGAGACTAACCGAGAGCACGTGTGTGTGCGTGCATACCGTATTTGCTGAGCCAGGCGGACTCCCACGGCGAGCTCTCGGCGAGGGTTCCTCTGTATGCGTGACTTGGCCGAGTTGGAGCAGCTTGATCGGGCAATGACTGCAGGCACTCTCTTTGCTTCAAGCTCAAGCCATTGCTTTTACTGGGATGAGATAGCAGGGCAATTTACATAATAATAAGATCATTTGTCCTTCTGTCACAGTTCCAAAGACAGAAAAACAAACATCAATTAGTCCACTATCCAGGGGGGCAGAACTGCAGGCTAAGAATGAAGGTTGGGCTTTTATTTGGTAAAAGAGGCAGTGATACACTAGCAGAATCCCAGCCATTCAAAACTGTTTTCATATTAGAACCAGCCTCTAACACTACAGATGAGAACCACCAATGACTTGAACACTGCCCTAGAGGGTATGGTCTGAGCTAGTGAAGCCAAAGAGAATACTAATATACGGGGACGAACAGATGCACTAAGAATTAAAGCAGTAAGGGTAATGATGGGAGCCAGTGTGTCTGGTAATTATCAGCCTCCCACAGACTCTCAGGTAATGGAGCCTTCTCTCCCATCATTAGGATCCTCATGATGTATTCAGCACATGTCCCACCGCACCGTTCAGGGCCTGCCCGAGGCTAGGCAGGCTTTGGGTTTGGTGCCAGGCCACGTTCAAGAGACCTATTAAAGTCACCTTTGGGCTGACAGAGGAGTGCTTAGATCTCAACAGCCTCACCTGGTGTCACTATTCTCTGATGTCGAACAGAGTCTTCGGGTCTTCAATCTTACGTTTGTCCTGAAATCAAATTTGGTAGTGTCTTAAATAGGTTTTAAAATGTTAATTCAGATCGGGAAAGAATATATAGATTTAATCAAGCCCGAAGCTATTCAACGTTTATTTATTTATAATTGTTTTTCCCAGGATGGTGCAGAGTTTAACTCGCTCTCTTTTAGTTAATGAGTTGAATTTGGATTAAACTGGTGATAATCTACAGAAAGTTGAACTGGAACTTTTGTTCATTCAGAATGACAATCAGTAATGGATTTGCAAAAATTATTTTTAAACTTCTGTGTCACTGTACGTTTGAGAGCGTCAAAGTTTGCTCTGGCCGCCCTGGCAACAACGATGTCTGCCTTTACAGCTCCGGCGACGAGAGCGTCAAAGAATCCGCTACATTTATTTCATATTTAAAGAGGCCATTGCAGGAAATCAGTTACATTCCCGCATAAAAACATGCTATCTAGCGTGAAAATGTTGATCAAATTCATTTAACTATGGAAGGTCAAGCTGTTGCATGTGGTGTGGCTTTGCTCCAATTATCCAATATGTGTCCATACAGTATGTCTGAAATATTCTAAAGCAGCAATACCGTTTTGTACTGTCATTATAGTTAGCATGAGATTCCTGCTTTTTGAAGAAAAACATAACCATATTGCACATAAACTCACCAGTAATTTTTAAAAAATGTATGTCCCTGTAAGAAAACATCGTAAATAATTGGAAATCCAGCGACCAGAATAATCAAATCCTTTAGAAATAATGTGGTCGAAATCAAAGTTCACAGTGATGTGTTCTCTAGACTTCTCTCAAGCGGTGGATGTCTACATTATGACTGGTTGCCGCCGAACCGCGTCATAACTCATTACCATAAAGTTGACTTTCAGCTATTTTGACGCTCTCGCTGCTTTTGATGTGAACACACAGTTATATTCCTGCATAAAAAATGTGCTTTCTAGCATGAAAATATTGCATGCTATTTATCAAATTCATTTAACTATGGAAGATCAATTTCTTGTGTGTGTTGTAGATTTGCTCCACTTATCCAATATGTCCATGTGTCTGAAATATTCTGAAGCAGCAATACTGTTTTGTTCTGATGTTATAGTTAGCATGAGATTCCCACTTAAAAAAAAAAAGCATATATAACATTAATGCACATCAGTACCTCACCAGTAACTTTATTATTTATGTCCCTGTAAGGAAACATCATAAATATCTGGAAATCCGGCTACTGTAATATTAAAACACTTGGGAACAACTGTGGTCGGAACCAAAGTTCACAGGACTGTGTTCTCTGGACTCCATTCAAGCGATGGACGTCTACATTCTAATTGCTTGGATTGTTGCTAGATCAGACATAATTGCGGCCAGAAGTAAATAAAAATTATTTATATTATTTGTTTAATTACCCATTAATGTTTTAATGAAGTCTACCCCCACCCCAACCCTAAACCGAACCATCACAATAACGAAAAAACAGTAGCTGTACCCAATATTATTTATGTTATCTATTAAATTTCCCAATAAATTGTATTTTTTAACGTCTACCCCCACCCCAACCCTAAACTCAACCATCACAGTACTGTAAAAATATTAATTATTGTTATACAGTGTCATAAAAATGCTGCTATATTGATGTGCATATCGCACTTCCGGCTGGCCTGTCAATCCTATCTAGACTTTACTATTGTTTGTTGTTAGATCAGATATGGAACTTTTTTTATTGCAACTGGACGTTAACGAAAATTATTTATATTTTTTATTAAATTACCCAATAAATTGTATTTTATTAATGTCTACCCCAACCCCAAACCTAAACCGAACCATCACAGTAAAGTAAAAACAGTAGCTGTACCAAGTATTATTTATGTCATCTATTTTATTACCTAATAAATCGTATTTTTTAACATCTACACCTACCTCTACACTAACCCTATACCCAACCATCACAGTACTGTAAAAATATGAATTATTGTTATACAGTGTAATAAAAATGCTGCTATATTGATGTGCATATCGCACTTCCGGCTGGCCGTGTATCCTATCTAGACTTTACTGTTGTTTGTTGCTAGATCAGATATGGTTGCGGCCGGAGGTCAACAAAAATGATTTATATAATTTTTTAATTTACCCATTAATTATTTTTTATTAATGTCTACCCTCACCCCAACCATCACAGTAATGAAGAAACAGTAGTTGAACCAAGTATTATTTATGTTATCTATTAAATTACCCAATAAATTGTATTTTTTAACATCTACCCCTACCCTAACCCTAAACCCAACCGTCACAGTAACATAAAAAACAGTAGTTGTACCGAGTATTATTCATGTTATCTGTTAAATTATGCAATAAATAATATTTTTTAACATCTACCCCTTAAACCCAACCTTCACAGTACTGTAGAAATATTAATAATTGTTAAACAGTGTCATAAAAAATGCTGCAATATTGCACTTCTGGCCGGCCGTGTATCCTATCTACACATTACCGATTGCTTTCTGCCGAACTGCGTCAGAGCTCATTACCATAAAGTTGACTTGATTTCATCTTTCCTCGTCGCCCACACTGACGAAGATGCGCTGCGCCGCTCCCATTGAAAATGAATGACCTCCGGCTACTGTGTTACAGTTGTCAGTCTGTAACAAAAAATTTAAATAAGCATGACTATTCAGAAATAATAGATCTGAGTCAATCATTCTCTACATCCATATAATACAATGAATGTATTAATTAATTTGATTAAATGAATCGCTAGTTTCAAAACATCTTTGGTGTAACTGGATGTCAGCAGAGACTGATGCACCCTCAACATGTGCAAGCGAACTCCTTCAATGGTCTGTGAACTAGCGAACCGTCATCCCATATAATTGTTACCTAATCCACGTTTTGGGAGTCCAAAGCTCTAAAGTTTCAGACTCCATTCCAATTCATTTCCCGAAATTGATTGCACGTCACAGCATTGATCCCATGTCGGAATTATGTCAGCCTGTTACCGAGTTCATAGTTTGCGCTCCGTTAATGTAGCTCTTTAAAGGCGTCTGCTAAATTGCACCCGACAGCTTTCCAATTAGCCACACTTGTCGTTCATACAGCTAGAAACACTTTATGATGCGTGGCCATCCATTCTGTGTCTATGTTGTTAAATCCAGTGTGGGAACTTTTTTCAAAGAAGACTCAAAGTTCCTCAGTTCAATTGCGGTCGTGGAGGTGGAATTACATTGACATTGCTTTGGTGAATCATTCCATTGCTTTAGTGATGTGCAATGCGGTGGCTGAATCACATTAAAACAGAGAGGAATAGAGAGAATCATTTGTTTTTAATCCCCTTCACCATCACCCTTGATCTTTCCGTCACACTGGCGGCGATTTCACCTATGCTTCCATAGAGCTGGGATCGCCAGGGACCCGTCAGTCAGAAAGCCCTACTTTTCCCAGCATGCACTTCACACCTGAACTCCGAAAGCTCTCGCAACATGACTCTGCATCTTAAGTGTGTGCTTAACATTTCTGTCACCCCCATCCACCACACATCCACAAGGCGACAGCCAGCTAGCCTCACAATACCCATTTAAATATTATGTAAAGTAGGAGAAAAAAAAAGTCACAGCCTTTGTGGTTAAATTATAATAACGCTTTTTTAGATTTACTTTCATAGACATTTGACGTCAAAGTCACTATGAAAGCAGAACTGCTCTAAATGTTAAGCATACATATTTGTACATTTTTCAGAAGGAGCAGGGGGTTGGTGAATATAGATCATTTCAATGTGATCATGTCATTGGCCCATGAACATTTCCTGCTTGTTATTAAACTATTTCAGATTATATCCAGGAATCAGAGAGTGAAAGTCAATACCCTTTAAGACCTTTTTTTAAGACTCTTTCCATACATTTCAAGACGTTATAACCACTTCAGGTTTCAAACGGAAACACTGGCAAGATTTTAACTTAATTAAAATTTATTTATTTACTAAATATTAATGTGAGAAATTAATCCAAATCTAAAACATTATTCATATACTGAATAAAAATCTATTAAATCTAGCTAATTCAGCAGGTTGGCGCCTATAGAACTGCATAAGTAATGATGTTGCCTTGGTTACTGCAGTAATCAAAGCAGCATGATGTCAAATCTAGTAGGATCTCATTGATTTCATAAAATACACAGCATCTTGATAATCACAGATTTAATTCAGGCAAACTTTAGCATACAACCATATATTGCATAATCAAGAAGGACATCAAATTTAATACCTTGCAAAAAGCATTTAAGACTTTTTAATACTTTTTAAGGGCCTTAAATTTCTCTGCATTGATTCATCAACTTTTAATACTTTTTAAGACCTCGCTGACACCCTGTGTTTCATAATTGTAACAAGGCAATTCAATCATAACTTGATGTTAAAACATAACATTATTTATCAGTATGTGGCTCTTTTTAGATTCTCTGAAGCTATAGAAATCAAAAGTGTAAAACAGGAAATATGTTGGGACCATTGTTTTCGTTTACCTCCCTCAAAATGGTCTATACGTATATGCGTGATGTTAGTTAGTGATAATAAACAGCAAATAGACAGTTAAAACAGACAGTTAAATGCATCTGGTTGTTGTAGTTTGGCATGTTTTATTTGATTTTCTTTTTTATTTCGTTCATCCTTTGACTAGTCATTCACAATATCTCTGTTAATGAAGAGAAAAAATAAATGAAACATATAACGTTTCATATATCTCACTTTACAAAGGCACAGTGTTTTGGTTTTGCGAGAGTAGGTTATAGCCAAATGAATGTAAGCTCTTTACAGTTTGGAATGATGTCTTGCCTTTATCTGCATGCCAAAAATAGATGTTTCATATAGTCTGTAATGACAGTAATCATGGGGCCTACTCTGTGCGCTTGTGATGATTTTTGTTGAAACATGAATGAAGTATAAAGTCTCCTGTAGCCTACAAATAAAATCATTTGTATGCTGATGCTGAACAAGATGTACTGTATAGCTTATGTTTCATTCATTCATTTTCCTTCGGCTTAGTCCCTTATTTATCAGGGGTCACCCCAGTGGAATGAACCATCAACTATTCCAGCATATGTTTTACAAAGCAGATGCCCTTCCAGTCTCAACACAGTACTGGGAAATGCCCACACACTCTCACATTTATACACTACGGACAATTTAGTTTTTCCCAATTTACTTATACCTTGTCTATGGACTCTAGGGGAAAACCAGAGCACCTGGAGGAAATCATAGGGAGAACTCCACACAGAAATGCCAACTGGCCCAGTCAGGACTCGAACCAGCAACCTTCTTGTTGTTAGACGACAGTGCTAAGCACTGAGCCACCATGCCACCCTTGTTTACGTTTGAGTAAAAAATAAATTAACAAATTTGTATCCGAACCTTTAATCATAACCTACTTAAATTTGGATATAGGATGGGATATGTAGAATGAAATCATCTCGCAGATACATTTATGTAGCCAAATGTAAATAAAACCATTCAGAAAGCTATTAGATGAGAAAAAATGCAATTAACTGGATGTAAACAAGACCAAAGGGTTCACACACCAAATACATTGTGTAGAGTTCAATAAAGTAGTCAAGAACTGTTAATATAATTCACTAACAGTGATTGTGCCATGATCAGAAAAGTGACTTTAAACATGGCATGATTGTGGGTGCCAGATGGGCTTGTCTGATTATTTAAGAAACTGCTGATCTACTGGGATTGTCATGTTGAAAGAGATCAGAAGAGAATGCATGGCCTGACTGATTGAAGGTCATAGAAACCAAAAGTAACTCAAATATTCTTGTGCTATGACAGGTCTGCAGAACAGCATACCTTATAAGCAACACATCTAACCTTGAAACATATGAGCTACAGCAGCAAAAGAGACAACAGTAGCTATGTTTCCATCCACCTATTTTTATACGCATTTGGACATGCGCATTAAAAACAAATCGGTTGATAGAAATACATAAAAAATGTATGCGCATAACTTAGTAGGATAAACTTTTTATTCGGTAAGATAAAATGTGCATAAACTACTATGGAAGCACCTTTACCGAACAAATTCCAGTATGCGCAATAAAAAAAGGTCATGTGATTTTGCTATAAGAGATCATGTGATGATAAAAATGTATGTGAATGGACAAACCAGCAGGCTGAGCACACTGTAAAACATCTGAAATGTTGTTTTGGTCATTCTAAAATGTCTTCATTATTTCCTTTTCGGCTTAGTCCCTATATTAATCTGGGGTCGCCACAGCGGAATAACCGCCAACTTATCCAGCATGTTTTTACGCAGTGGATGCACTGCAAATTTTAGATAGTAGATTTAACTACCTTAGAGCCCTTCCAGCCGCAACCCATTTCTGGGAAACATTCACACACACCCATCCACTCATACACTACGGACAATTTAGCCTACCAAATTCACCAGTACCACATGTCTTTGGACTGTAGGGAAAACTGGAGCACCCGGAGGAAACCCACGCGAACGCAGGGAGAGCATGCAAACTCCACACAGAAACGCCAACTGACCCAGCCGAGGCTCGAACCAGTGACCTTCTTGCTGTGAGGTAACAGCACTACCTACTGCGCCACTGCGTCGCCTTCATTATTTCAGTATTAGTGTTATTATATTATTAATTGCCTCCAGAATTGTCAAGAGCATCTGCGTATCATGCCTTCAAACACCACCACACAATTATTGCACAAGAGTTGGCATCGAATTCTGAGGTGCAGGTCATTTATTAAATAAAGAAAAGATTCACACAGCTTCTCCTACCTCAGCAAATTTCGTTTTTTCTTTTGATATCTGACACCAGTTGATCAGGAAGTGACAATTTTGTTCTCTTTGACTCGTTGGATGGAAACGCTGCTTTATTTACACGTCTTTTATGTGATATTCCAGCTAAAAACTAATTGAGGAAGGGTTTATCAAAACTGGACAACAGAAGAATGGAAAAAAGTTGCCTGGTTTGATAAGTCTTGATTTCTGCTGCGGCATTCAAATAGTAAAATCAAAATTTGATGTAAACACCATGAAAGCATGGATCTATCCTGTGTTGCATTAATGGTTCAGGTGGCTGATAGTTTAGGGATGATGGAAGGAATCTTGGCTCATTTTGGGCCTCTTAGTACAAAAATTTAACATTGTTTAAATGCCTACCATTTCATCTCTTTTAGAAGATAATAAACAGGCTATAGAAAGTCACACTACTTAATTTTCTATCCAGAGTGAACTAATTATGTACATCAATGATTTTGGACAAATGTAATTTAAATTGGAAACTATGTGAGCAATGCAGCAGGATTTGGAACAGCCCCTGGGGTCATAGTTGGAAACCATGAACAGATGCCAAATAGTGCCTCTGGTGTGCGTATAATCATTGAAAACAATGTTTTTGAATATTAAAAATGGTGCAGCTTGAGGCTTCACTTCTTGTTCGGGTGTGTGACCCCCTTTAGGCTACTGATATGACTAGAATCTTCATTTCTTTAACCATGTAACTTTAAAAATGCTGATGTCACCTTCAAACTTTTCATATCTAGAAAACCTTTTTTCTCTCTTTACAGCAGATGCTAAGGGCTAAAGACAACTGAACACAGCCTCAGGCAAAAGATTCAGACAAGTTTTTTAAGGATTTGAAAAGAAACTAATTTCTCTGTTCTAAATCAGCCGTCCTCAAGCAATTTCGGGGCATTTAGTTATGCAAATTGCACCCATCTTGCATGAAGTTTCAATTTGCATTCCTCATTTCAATCAGGCACAGCAACAGGTGTCATTTTTCATGGATAAGGTGTTGTGTTTCCTTCAGAGCTTTCCTGCGGTGTAATCGCACGAATCAAGCTCTTTGATTCCGTAATGCTTCATTAACCGGCATCTTCTGACACGTCATGCGTGTTCCTAAGCAAAGGCAAGACAGAAAAATACACTGGAGGCACAGAACAAGGCTTTCCCTTGTGATTTTCAGACGAAATCAACACTGAATAAAGAGACAATGCCTACATTAAACTCTTCTGAAGGTATAATTATACGAAAATCAGACAGATCAGTCCATTCCACTTGGTTTATCGGTTTCATTTGGCACATTTAGAGCCTCTGAGCTGATGTATATGTTTAAGATGTCTTTAAGTAACCTGGCATTGCAAACATTTTCAGAAATCCACAATCCAGCAACATGATTATTCAGTATAATTTGATTTTCACTGCTTGTATCTTATAATAACTGGACTTTTATTCTCAGTTATTTGAAGGTACAGGATTAAATGAGTATGTTTGTGAGCTCATTTAAAGGGATAGTTCACCCTCAGTTAATTTATTCACCCTCAGGCCATCCAAGATGTACTTCACATTTTGTACTTCTTCTACAGAACATTATATAAGATTTTTAGCTGAAAACATGCTCATTGGTGATTCGCAAAATGTCAAGTCAATGATTACAATCCTTTGAGAGTCAAAAAGGCAACACAAAATTAATACCTGTGGCTCCTGATTATACACAGAGGACTTACAAAGCAAAAAACTGTGTAAGAAACTGAACATTATTTGCAACGTTATTGCCTGTAATCCACAGGCTCAAGCAAACGGTTCTGAATGTGTTGACGACTGTCTAGAGCATAAGACCATATACTACAATTTCAGTTAAGAAATCTTCTAATGCTCTGCTGAAGAAATAAAAGGCATCTACATCTACAGAACAAAACGCCTTAGGGAGAGTAAATTAAGAGCTAGTTTTTGGGTAACTATTCCATCATTAAGTCCTAATAGCTGAGCCCTCTCTTTTATCTATATACAATGGTGTATACTAGATAGAAAAAGCCACCTATCGGTTAACAGCAATAATTAGCGTCCATCACTTCTAGTGTTTTCATAGAGGAAATAGCATGTGATTGGGGATTCATCAACAGTTTTTTAAATAAAGCAAATAAATAGAGCAGGAAACTCTACTCAAGCGAACAAGCAGCAGAAAAGTGCTGAATATCAGCAGTGTTTCCCAATGAGTTGCATGGCAGATTCCTGCTCTGATAAATATGCAGGATGTCAGCAATGTTAGGGTGATGGGAGGGAAGTGCAGATAGCCTATTAAACTGTAAATATTTACCCTATTTCCGAACAAAAATACTCTTCTTTCTCCCTAGGGTTTCAACATGTCCTCTTTTTGACAGAGTGGCAGACTTTGGAGCTGCATTTGTTTCTGGAGTGAATACAAGGTGGATGGCAAATTTATATTCTTTAAAAAATAAAAATAAAAATGATTTCAGGTTAACACTTGTATTCAATATGTTTATAGGTATGAATTATGTAAATTTATGACAGATACTAAAATAGCAACTCAAAAAGAAAAATTATATGCTAAAGGAGGGTCATATTTCTTGATCACCAGCTATCTAGTCTATGCAGATTGCTGGAGAACTACACTTATGCCATTGATAAGAACTACAAATCCCATCATGCACAGCATACACACCAGTTCCAGTTCTCTCCCTGATTGCACCTACACAGCTGAAAGCTCGTGATGGTCTAATCAGATAGACCAGTGATCCTCAACCATCAGGCTGCCGACCGGTACGTGGATCAATTGGTACTGGGCTGCACAAGAAATACTTATTTCATTTTATTTCAGTTTAATTTTTCTGAGTCTGAACAATCTTTTATTTAGAAAAATGATCGTATGCTCTTACTTGCGTCTCGGTCACTTGAGCAGCCAAATTAACTCACAAGCAGCAAAATGGGTAAGAAACAGACGTCTTTGGAAAATTTCTTTGCTTAGGGGAAAAGACCCAGTGAAGAACCTGCGAACTGCCAAGGAACAGATCTGCAACCCGTATGTCTATCAATCAGGTGAACCCAGCCTGTCTTTGCAAGAAGATTAACTGCTGGAGATTGCAAATGATGGTGGTTTTTTTAATGGCTGTTCGCATATCGTATCTTTTCTAGAGTTTACGAAAGTTCATTATTTCCAGTGGAGGTGCGCAGCCTGTGTGCGCAAGCGGCCTGAAGTCTGATTTTCACCTGGTGCCGCGACACGGACCTCCGCTGACTTCGCGCACACCTCATGAAATGAACTAGGCTTTTATATCTGCCGCATTCGCGCAGGCTTGACATGTTCGCGCTTTCCAGAAGCACACAGTTGAATTATTGCCACAAGCGCACCGCGAGTCACGTGACAAGAACTGACCGATCAGCTTCAGCTTTTATGGAATATACATATTTTGGTAGACTAATTGTCTCAGACAAACACAGAACACCCAAACACCCAGCGCTTTGAAATTTTTCTCTATAAATAAAACTTGTATAATGGTGATAGCAATGTTGATGTCGCCTAGCAACCTGCAAACAACCCCCGGTCCGCAGTAAAATTTTAAAAGCGTTGACCGGTCCGCGGTAATAAAAAGGTTGAGAACCACTGAGATAGACCATATAAACAGCATACATACATATACTTTGCTGAGTCTTGTTTGTTTATACTCTGTAACATTTTGAAGCATTCCATTGTCCTGCCTTGCCCTGTTTTCTGACATTCGCCTTGTTAATTGTTTTATGTTGTTTACCGCCTAATCTGATCTCTTTGCCTGTGACCCCAAATACTCTTTTGGATAACCTACATGCTTTTGTTTGCTTCTGTTTGACCTCACCTCTGTTGTCCTAGACCCTTACGTGACAATATAGTTCTGGATTCACAAAGTTCTAAATATTAGTTTATATGTTGTTTATTAAATATTTTTGATAATTTTACTATGCTTTGAGCTAAGATGCATATTTCATCATTTTCATTGTACATAATTCTTACACATCTACACTCAAAAAAAATAAGACATTGGATGTACTCAATTTAATTGAGGGCAGGATTTCAATCCAAGAAAATTGTTTAACCCCAACTAAAAATAAAAATAAAAAATAAAAAACCTACACAATTAAATGCAATTGAGTTGGTCCTACATGATTTTATCAAATAAAAGTTTAAATACATTTGTATTTTTATTTAACTTGAACTCAAAGGTCTGATAATATCATGTATGTCTATTATGTGTTGTACATTTTGAAGTCTCTTATTTGAAGTTATCCTATGAACTAAAAGAGCCATTTTTAGGCATCATTTCATGAGTTAGTTGATTGAGACTGACCTCAAAACTCATTTTAGGACAGTTATTGTTCCCTGAGCAAAGCAACAAACTGCATTTTTGCTAATTAAGCTGCTAACACAGAGAGCATGGGTGCTTCTGCAAGATGGTAATCTCCAAACTCAAAGCATTACATAAAGCTCTTCTAAATCTTTAAACTAAAGTGAAGATTAAACTCTAACAAGTCTTTCTATTAACTATAAACACCTACAATTACTTTTATTGTCAACATTTACCTCTCTTAATTCAATCCCACACAAAGTATACTGGGAACTACAAATCCCCTTACCAGGTAGTTGGACCAACACAATTCCATTATGTTGTCTCAACACAAATTGCTTTAGTAAACTTAATGTTAACAAATTTAAGTGGACTGAACATAAAACAAATAAATTGGCCAAAGAAATGATAAGAATTGTGTTGTTTCCGCTTATTTTAAACAGGTAGTTGGAACAAGCTGCAATAATCCTTTTTGATGTTGTTCAGAGTATCAGAGAGCTATACTGAGAAATATGTGGCAAAAGAGATGTTTAGCTCTGTCGACTTCCAAAGAGCAGCACAAATAAGTTTTGTTAAATTGATTCACTTGATTAACTTGAATTAATTTGTTTCTACATTCTGGTGCTCCTATCTTTATAGTTTGACATGCATTTGTTTCTTTTTTGATTTACTGTAGGCAGTGGAGTAGAAGTGGGTGTTGATCTTCTGTGGAGGCGGAGTTTAAACAACACTATAATGCAACAAAGAGGCACATTCTGCAACTTGTCGCTGTATTTTTTTCAGACTTTTTTTTATTGTACAATTACCTCTTATTTGTCAAAATATCAAGGAAATTTTGATGAGAGTTTATTCTTTTATTTTGATGCTCCTATTGTTATGTCAGATGTTACAATTTTATGGCAATTAAATGATTACTTAGTCACACCATTTATGTAATTAAAATGTGATTTAAGTGATTTAAAAGTTTAGTAAAATGTACTAAATAACATGTTATAATTTAACAGCTTTAATTATCAGTGACATAGTTTGCGCTTTCACTGATGATGACAGAAGCAGGTGGTAATGTTTTGTGGAAACACTGCACTATTCATCCATTAATCTTTTTTTGCTTTGAGTTGTTGAGAGATAATTGCCTGTTTGCTGTTTATCATCTCATCATTTGTTGTACAAAACAAAGCTGCTGTTAATTAATTAAAAATGAATGTCCCCAATGATCACAAAGGTATAAAGACTTGTTTCTGCCGAACCGTTAGGCATGAGGTCAAAGGTCTTTCAGATTTGGAGGACTGTTTGGATGAATTTCCCAGAAAGTGAGGCACAGATGTTATAAGAATATGCGTCCTTTCATGTGTGGCTTCCCAGACCTTAATGACCTGCTCCATTGAGATTTTCACTTTGCTAATAGAGGAACTCTGCACCAAGATCAAGTCAGCCATGAATTCTTGTCTTGTCTTTGCTGTTCTATCATGTGTGAAGATTTCATTCCCCTTGAAATGTGACGTAAGGTGAGCAGGACACTCTTTTGGCTTGATGGTTACATGCAGTTCTATCACTGTACTGTTTCTATAAGATTATAGTGCTTTCTAATAATTTTTGGTGTTAACATTTTAAAATAATACTTATAAGTAATGATCATTTTCATAACTGGTTATTAAAATTATTTTATTAATATAAAATAGTTCAAAAAAGTTAAGGTTATTAGTTACCATAACTTTATTAGTTACTAATAACTTTAAGTAACTAGTAGCTTTTAAAGAGCCCCTATTATGGGGTTTTTAAAATGAGCTTCCATGCAGTGTGTAACACAGCTATAAGTGAATGAAAACACCCAGCTGAGGTTTAAATCTGAAAGTGCACCGTGTTTAAAACTATTGATTCTTTAACAAAATAGTTGACTCAGAGTCAGATCGTGTTGGGTTTGGATCTTTTGCCTGAACGCATCGACGTTGATACGGTACATCACCAAATATGAAGTGTCGGGTAAAACGTGAACGCGTCTTTCCCTTCAGACACTAGCAGAGCGTGAGGAATCACGGGACTGATCGTGACACGAAGATGCCGATCGATGATGAGATTCGGCTGTGGAGAATAAAGGGTAAAAGTTCATTTTCACAAAAATACCACAACCTAGTGCTGTGTTTGTTCCTGTCATTTTTCTGATAATTGATAAAATAACCTACACTGCAACACGGGATTCATTGGCGGTTTGCTATTAAAAGGAAGGAGCAGCAGAGACTATTATGTGTGGGACTTTGTCAGTAACTGTTACAGTTCATATAGGCCAGTTTCTTCTTCCTCCGGATCATAACATGTAAATATAATTAAAACTGTTGCGTCATTTTCTGTAGTTTGCAAAATATGTATTTAATTGTGTGTTGTAACTTGTAATCACTCCATGCAGCTAGTAATCATGTATCTATTATAGATCAGTGCTTGTACTATATCTCTCAGGTTAAATCTTTATGGGCCCTTCACATATTGCGTCCAAAACCATGTTAAAATTTAACGCGTGCTTCTTCTTTTTACCAATTTAAATGCATTTCTGAACTCATGATCCTCTGCCGTTTGTCTTTTCTATGGCATCCGCTCTTCCTATACACATGCACGGTCAGTGTTTAAAATAATTTAACGTTTGCCACTGTGTGGATTAATACTGAATGTGTGTCGTTGTTATTACTTGGGGCTAGGTTTAAGAGTAGAGTAAATCGCTTAACAAATCAACTGAGAGTTGTTGGGATAATTAGGTAAAAATACTGTAAATGCATATTATAAGACAATGAAATGGTCTTTGACCTTGCATGCATTTCAACCTGTTGTTGGAGACCCCCAAAACCAAAATATGACTTTTTATAATGCAAAATGGAGGATCTTTAACAGTTTTAGTTATTATATAACACATTATATTATATTGCACATTATTATATAAAGTTATTTAAGTTATTATAATGTAATAAAATAATTAGTGTTTTGCCGTTTTCAGTTCAGTTCTTTTCTTGTTAAAAGTTTCAAATTAAGCCACTATTAACTTTTTACTGCAATATAGTGTTTCATTTAGGACCCCATTCCCTATACTCCCCCTATACTCCCCCCCCCCCCCCCCCCCCCAAACATGTATTGCTCACCCTCATTCTTGTGTTCTGGGTGTTTATAAAAAGGTTTTGAAGGAAAAATCTACATGTAATATATAATTAAAAGAATATCTTATCTTCACATTCATGAACCTTAATGCAGTTCATTCATTCATTTTCCTTCAGCTTAATCTCTGTTTTAGAGGTTGCCATAGCGGAATGAACTGCTGCAACCCAGTACTGGAAAATACCCATACTCATTCACACAATTTAGTTTATTCAATTCACCTCTGCACCAGAACTGAGATTGTCAGATGACAGTCAGAATAAGAGCTGAGAGATTGCTACTGTGAGGAACACGGCATCAATATTTACCCCATAATTGTATTTTGTGTGTGTTTCTATTCATCTTGATTTTTTCTCATCTTGTGTGCTTTTTCTGATCAAGCATTTTTAGATGAACTATCTATCCCTTTAAGTGTACAGTTAATGCATTAACGCAAAATCTGCTGTAATATGCCATAGTTGAGGCTGCCATCCTTACTGTTCTACTGGAATAATACCCTCTAAGCACAAAACATTTGGATCATATCCCAGTCCTGCATAATGAACCAGGCCGAGTGCATGTCAAATCATCCAGAATTAGCAAAGTATGCTGGTAATGCCTTAGTCTTTCACTTCTGTACTGTTCCCTTTTTGGCGAAAGCATCAAGACCACCATGATGAAATACTTGTTGACTGGGTGGAAGCAGATTTTTATGTGAGCTTGCAATCGATTGTAAGAAATGAAATAAATAACGGAAGAAATCAGGGTTTACTTTAAGCCAAATGTCAAATTCCCTGACCAAAAGCTGAATTTTTATGACATTTAATGAATATAAAAACAAGCTGCTGTTGTCTTGAGCTGTCCCTGCAGAATTTTGTAATTCTGTGATAGCCAAATTTAAGGAAAAATCAAGCAAATAGCACAAAAGTAAGAGCTTGCAATAGTTTTCAGATTTTGGTCAGCAAGGACACTGTTAAATTTTCTTCTACAACATCTGCAGTTTTATATTAAATAGCATCATATTCATGCAAAGAAAGTGCTCATCTGGTGTGCAATACCTAGGTTGTCATAGTCACGGCACGTCACTGCTTTTCTTGAACCATTTTTAACATAATATTTGTGTGTGCAATGCATTTGTGTGTTTTTTTAGAGTCAAATGTTTAAGCTTGAATTTATTTATGAATACATTTTCATGATTTTGTTACATTTTGTGATGATTTTTCTCAATTTATATGGATTCCCAGCACTCCCCTGTAGTCCCAGAGATTTCCTGAACTCCAGTTTGATAACCTCTTCTTTAGTTCACATTTATTAATAAAAAAGGCTTGGATCAGATGCTTGGATAATTAGCTGATATGTCCAAAACTTTGTGAGGGAATCGCACATTTAAATCAGATCTATGTACCAATTGAGTTCACAGGGGTTTGATGGCGCAATATTAAAGGATATATTCCAGAACACACAGAAACGAGTAAAAGTGTATAATATTCTCTTCATATATTTGCAATATACAGACCTGATTAGAATAATAACAGTTTTTTTTATTTCTTCCTTTGTACCCAAGCCTCACACTCCTTCCCATTGGGTAGTGTGAATGCTATAGTGTGTGTTCATACAAGAGATATAACAGAATATATATATATATATATATATATATATATATATATATATATATATATATATATATATATATATATATATATATATATATATATATATATATATATATACATGATTATAGATTATAGCGACCAAAATTATAAAAAGTATCAATATTATCATGTTTGTCTTGTTAAAAACGACTTGAGAACGTTCATAAATAAAACTTTAACCCACACAAAAGGCAATTCACTAAGTTTTGTATCTGAAAATGAACAAAAAACTATTTAATGCAATTATGTGACCACCAACATAAAATGGATCCCTGCATTTTAGATTTGTTTACTTATGTTTGTATTGTTTCATGTACATTGCTTTTTTATAGATGATTTTGATTTAGTTCTTCAAGGTACTGTTTGTTAAACTGGCCCTTGGGAAAAAAAACTACTTCACAGCAATGCATGTTTATGTTTGAGTTTTTTTTTTTTTTCACAAAATTGCATTGATTTTTCTGACTGATATATATATGATATATATATATATATTTTTTTTTTGTATATATTTTTTATATATATTTTGATTTGAAATTAATTTAAGTCAAGCTTCAGCTCAGTATTCTCAATAGTGTGCAGCACATGCTTAAAATGATAATTTTACAACATACTTTAACTGTATATATAAATATATATTTATTAACTGTCTATAGCAGCATGATGGTTCAGTGGTTAGCACTGTTACCTCACAGCAAGAAGGTCACTGGTTCAAGTCCTGGCTAGACAAGTTGGCATTTCTGTGTGTGTCATTTTACATGTTCTCCTTATGTTCTCCCTGCTCCCCTAGTTGTTTGGGGACAACTTAATTGTTTTATGTTCAGTTCACTTAAATGTATTAACTTGTGTTGGGACAACATGAATGAATTGTGTGAAACCCAGCATTTTTACATACAGTAGCTCCCACATATAAAAATATCCATAAATGATCAGTTTTCCATATTTTGTGATTCATGTTTTTATTTTGTATTTTACCCTTTAATTTATGCTTTTGAACTGCATTATGGGACCTTGATCTCTCTTTCAACAACTTTTAACCTTGAAAAGTTTGAAAAAGTGACTTTTATTTACATTTTCAGTAGTTTAAAGTGATATATTGTTGTTGCTACAAAAACCTCCAGGTGCTCCCAATTCCCCCACAGTCCAAAGACATGCGGTACAGGTGAATTTAATTGTTCGTAGGTGAACCTAAATTGTTCGTATTGTATGAGTGTGTGTGAATGTGAGAGTGTATAGGTGTTTTCCAGAACTGGGTTGCAGCTGGAAGGGCATCCACTGCATAAAGCATATGCTGGAATAGGTTCATTGTGCTGTGGCGACCACTAATAATCAGGGACTAAGCTAAAGGAAAATGAATGAATTAATGAATACTAATCATCAGAAAATATAATTATGCAGACACATGCAAACTCCTAGCCCCAGAATAGCCTCCTGCCTCAGCCGGAACTCGAACCAGCAACCTTCTAGCTACTGCTATACCAACTGAGCCACCATGCCTTCCTAATGTCTTAATCTATCAAGAAAATGAAAAGCCTCATAATTGAAAAAAAGCTTTTAGTTCTTCATTAAAAAATTTCATTTGTCCAAGTTGTTTAATGGTCATCCCAGACAAGAGCATTAATAGGACATATTACGGCTCTTTAGACATCAGCTCTAGGTAATATAGCATGCGCTATACGCTGATGGAGGATGGGAGTGAAGGTGATATAGGAGCAAATAAAGCGAAAGTGAATGTAAGGAAGCGCTCTCTCATCTCTCTTACACACATAAACGCTGCACAGGACTGACGCTGTGAGCTGAGAGTCTTTATTGACCGCACTGGTATTTATGACGGCTTAGGGTGGCTGTTTGCTGAAGAGATAGAGGGAGTCCAGCAGATGACAGAGGGCCACTGGGTTTTGGGGGAGCACCGCGAATGCTATTTATTGCTGTGTATCAGAGAAAGGCTTTTGGCGCAGCTGAAGGGAACGTGGCAAAGGGCTGCAGCCGGATATTATGATGAAAAGCCAAAACAAACCAAGGAAAGCCAACATAATGCACTTTGCAGACGTGTCACACACGAAGGGGCTATAATGCAGAGACGTGTTCAACACATGACATTTGTGTTGAATTGAACCGAATCATCAGTGAAGTAACTTCTGTGAAATTTAGGTTTAAGACACCCTTGAGTATTTTGTTTGTTTGTTTGTTTTAACAGATTTGTGTGCGTCGAGCATCAGGCAACCAAGGCCCATTCTGAAAATGTAGTCCCGCGGACGTTTCTGGAGACTGCGAATTATGTAGCCGGAAGTACGTATGGCTGCATTTAATTTTTTAAGCGAATGCTGCGGGGCGGTATGACGCCGTTCCTTTTAGCGCTTACCGGCTGACCGCTTACCTTCGTGTGGAGGGCTCTCCCGCCGCAACCAGTTTGTCCGGTTAGCTCGTCCTGTACGTCGGTGGACTTGAGATGCAGAGAGGAGCTGACCACAATGACGATGACTGGGTTCGAGTCCGGGGCAGAGCGGTCCCAGAAATCAGGTAAGACTAAAACAGAATCCAAGAAACAAAGTGAAGAAGTTCATAACAGGGTGAGAATGTGGTAAAATCTGAAAACGTCGTTAAAAAATCAGACGAGGGCTTTTCTTTTTCTGGACGGCTTTTGTAAATTGTTGGTTGGGTTTAGGGAAGTAAGCGGGAGGGCGGGTGGGTCAATCTGTAAAATTGGTTGGGTTCAGGGAAGGAGGAGGGTGAGTCGGCCAGCCGATTGGCCGGTCGCCCAGTCAATCATTTAGTCAGTTGGACAGACAGACGTTTGTTCGACAGCGGCCTCTGGTGGGTTTACGCGAGAACAGCGCGGGCGCGAACGGCACTCGCAAGAGACATTTGAGAAGCGAAAAATCGCACAAAGTGGCCTCTCGTGGATTCGCGAAAACCAAAAACTGCAAAAATACATAGCACCCGGGACGTATTTCGTGGTCTCCAAAAACGTCTGCGGGATTACGTTTTCAGAATGAGCCTGGGTTGGCATCAGTTAAGACAATGTTAGCACCTGTCAGCTTTAATTGTGTGGAAAACTGCATAATTTTGAGCTTTTGTCAGCTAATTTCATCTTCAGAGTTCAAAATAATTATTGGGGCGGGATCAAAATCAGTGATGTAGTGCGAATCTGCTACACAGGTACTTGTATTGTAGGTACCAATATGGGGAACTTTCAAGTACAAATGTGTACTTTTTGAATAGGTACCATCCCAGTGACAGCTCGCGTACCTTTATTTCTGAAAGCGTACTTTGACATAAGCTGCAATGTATAAAATGCTGTAGAAATAAAAAATGACTTGACAAATATGTATCACTTTTACATCACCAGTGCATATTCTATCCAAACATCACAGGCAAATGAGCATGTCTGCTTATGCCGAATACAGCAATTGTCCCACATGTTTTGCTTGAGGAAAACATCCCCAAGCAAACCTCGCTCCAAATGGTTTGCTTAGACACTTTTGGCCAAGTGATGCTCAGTTTAGTGGAAACATATTTCTGGATTT